>NC_091362.1:8017808-8290308 GCF_038502225.1 Cherax quadricarinatus | reverse complement strand
AAACTACTTTCATTACGTGCTACATCATACCTTGTATATTTATTTATCCTCTTTTTCATAAAATATGTATTACTTATTACCAAATTTCTTTCTACACATAGCTCAATTAAAGGCTCCCCATTTACATTTACCCCTGGCACCCCAAATTTACCTACTACTCCCTCCATAACATTTTTACCCACTTTAGCATTGAAATCCCCAACCACCATTACTCTCACACTTGATTCAAAACTCCCCACGCATTCACTCAACATTTCCCAAAATCTCTCTCTCTCCTCTACACTTCTCTCTTCTCCAGGTGCATACACGCTTATTATAACCCACTTTTCACATCCAATCTTTATTTTACTCCACATAATCCTTGAATTAATACATTTATAGTCCCTCTTTTCCTGCCATAGCTTATCCTTCAACATTATTGCTACTCCTTCTTTAGCTCTAACTCTATTTGAAACCCCTGACCTAATCCCATTTATTCCTCTCCATTGAAACTCTCCCACCCCCTTCAGCTTTGTTTCACTTAAAGCCAGGACATCCAGCTTCTTCTCATTCATAACATCCACAATCATCTCTTTCTTATCTGCACAACATCCACGCACATTCAGACTTCCCACTTTGACAATTTTCTTCTTCTTATTCTTTTTAGTAATCTTTACAGGAAAAGGGGTTACTAGCCCATTGTTCCCGGCATTTTAGTTGACTTTTACAACACGCATGGCTTACGGAGGAAAGATTCTTATTCCACTTCCCCATGGATATATATATATATATATATATATATATATATATATATATATATTATATATATATATATATATATATATATATATATATATATATATATATATATATATATATATATTATTATTATATATATTTATATATTATATATATTTATATTATATATATATATATATATATATATTATATATATATATTATATATATATATATATATATATATATATATATATATATATATATATTATATATATATATATATATATATATATATATATATATATATATAACGATTACCTCCGAATGTGACCAATTATGTAAGTGTATTTATGTAAGTGCGTTTGTACGTGTATGTTTGGGGGTCTGAAATGGACTAATCTACTTCACAATATTTCTTATGGGAACAAATTCGGTCAGCACTGGCACCTGAACATACTTCTGGAGTGAAAAAATATCGTTAACCGGGGGTCCACTGTATATATATATATATATATATATATATATATATATATATATATATACATATATATATACATATATACATATATATATATATATATATATATATATATATATATATATATATATGTATATATGTGTATATATATATAATATATATTATATATATATATATATATATATATAAATAAAATATTATATATATATTTTCAACTAGTTGGTCGTCTCCCACCGAGGCAGGGTGACCCAAAAAAGAAAGAAAATCCCCAAAAAGAAAATACTTTCATCATCATTCAACACTTTCACCACACTCACACATTATCACTGCTTTTGCAGAGGTGCTCAGAATACAACAGTTTAGAAGCATATACGTATAAAGATACAAAACATATCCCTCCAAACTGCCAATATCCCAAACCCCTCCTTTAAAGTGCAGGCATTGTACTTCCCATTTCCAGGACTCAAGTCCGACTATATGAAAATAACCGGTTTCCCTGAATCCCTTCACTAAATATTACCCTGCTCACACTCCAACAGATCGTCAGGTCCCAAGTATCATTCGTCTCCATTCACTCCTATCTAACACGCTCATGCACGCTTGCTGGAAGTCCAAGCCCCTCGCCCACAAAACCTCCTTTACCCCCTCTTTCCAACCCTTTCGAGGACGACCCCTACCCCTCTTTCCTTCCCCTATAGATTTATATGCTTTCCATGTCATTCTACTTTGATCCATTCTCTCTAAATGACCAAACCACTTCAACAACCCCTCTTCTGCCCTCTGACTAATGCTTTTATTAACTCCACACCTTCTCCTAATTTCCACACTCCGAATTTTCTGCATAATATTTACACCACACATTGCCCTTAGACAGGACATCTCCACTGCCTCCAACCGTCTCCTCGCTGCTGCATTTACCACCCAAGCTTCACATCCATATAAGAGTGTTGGTACTACTATACTTTCATACATTCCCTTCTTTGCCTCCATAGATAACGTTTTTTGACTCCACATATACCTCAATGCACCACTCACCTTTTTTCCCTCATCAATTCTATGATTAACCTCATCCTTCATAAATCCATCCGCCGACACGTCAACTCCCAAGTATCTGAAAACATTCACTTCTTCCATACTCCTCCTCCCCAATTTGATATCCAATTTTTCTTTATCTAAATCATTTGATACCCTTATCACCTTACTCTTTTCTATGTTCACTTTCAACTTTCTACCTTTACACACACTCCCAAACTCATCCACTAACCTTTGCAATTTTTCTTTAGAATCTCCCATAAGCACAGTATCATCAGCAAAAAGTAACTGTCAATTCCCATTTTGAATTTGATTCCCCATAATTTAATCCCACCCCTCTCCCGAACACCCTAGCATTTACTTCTTTTACAACCCCATCTATAAATATATTAAACAACCATGGTGACATTACACATCCCTGTCTAAGACCTACTTTTACCGGGAAGTATTCTCCCTCTCTTCTACACACCCTAACCTGAGCCTCACTATCCTCATAAAAGCTCTTTACAGCATTTAGTAACTTACCACCTATTCCATAAACTTGCAACATCTGCCACATTGCTCCTCTATCCACTCTATCATATGCCTTTTCTAAATCCATAAATGCAATAAAAACTTCCCTACCTTTATCTAAATACTGTTCACATATATGCTTCGATGTAAACACTTGATCTACACATCCCCTCCCCACTCTGAAGCCTCCTTGCTCATCCACAATTCTACATTCTGTCTTACCTCTAATTCTTTCAATTATAACTCTACCGTATACTTTTCCTGGTATACTCAGTAAACTTATTCCTCTATAATTTTTACAATCTCTTTTGTCCCCTTTCCCTTTATATAAAGGGACTATACATGCTCTCCGCCAATCCCTAGGTACCTTCCCCTCTTTCATACATTTATTAAACAAAAGTACCAACCACTCCAACACTATATCCCCCCCTGCTTTTAACATTTCTGTCATGATCCCATCAGTTCCAGCTGCTTTACCCCCTTTCATTCTACGTAATGCCTCGCGTACCTCCACCACACTTACATTCTGCTCTTCTTCACTCCTAAAAGATGGTATACCTCCCTGGCCAGTGCATGAAATTACCGCCTCCCTTTCTTCCTCAACATTTAAAAGTTCCTCAAAATATTCTCGCCATCTACCTAATACCTCCCTCTCCCCATCTACTAACTCCCCTACTCTGTTTTTAACGGACAAATCCATACTTTCCCTAGGCTTTCTTAACTTGTTTAACTCCAAAATTTTTTCTTATTTTCATTAAAATTTCTTGACAGTGCCTCTCCCACTCTTTCATCTGCTCTTCTTTTGCACTCTCTCACCACTCTCTTCACCTTTCTTTTACTCTCCATATACTCTGCTCTTCTTATAACACTTCTGCTTTGTAAAAACTCTCGTAAGCTACCTTTTTCTCTTTTATCACACCCTTTACTTCATCATTCCACCAATCACTCCTCTTTCCTCCTGCCCCCACCCTCCTATAACCACAAACTTCTGCCCCACATTCTAATACTGCATTTTTAAAACTATTCCAACCCTCTTCAACCCCCACACTACTCATCTTTGCACTAGCCCACCTTTCTGCCAATAGTCGCTTATATGTCGCCCGAACTTCCTCCTCCCTTAGTTTATACACTTTCACCTCCCTCTTACTTGTTGTTGCCACCTTCCTCTTTTCCCATCTACCTCTTACTCTAACTGTAGCTACAACTAAATAATGATCTGATATATCAGTTGCCCCTCTATAAACATGTACATCCTGGAGCCTACCCATCAACCTTTTATCCACCAATACATAATCTAACAAACTACTTTCATTACGTGCTACATACCTTGTATATTTATTTATCCTCTTTTTCATAAAATATGTATTGCTCTCTTTCTTTCTCTGTCTCTTTCTCTGTCTCTTTCTCTGTCTCTTTCTCTGTCTCTTTCTCTGTCTCTTTCTCTGTCTCTTTCTCTGTCTCTTTCTCTGTCTCTTTCTCTGTCTCTTTCTCTGTCTCTTTCTCTGTCTCTTTCTCTGTCTCTTTCTCTGTCTCTTTCTCTGTCTCTTTCTCTGTCTCTTTCTCTGTCTCTTTCTCTGTCTCTTTCTCTGTCTCTTTCTCTGTCTCTTTCTCTGTCTCTTTCTCTGTCTCTTTCTCTGTCTCTTTCTCTGTCTCTTTCTCTGTCTCTTTGTCTCTGTCTCTTTGTCTCATTCTCTTTGTCTCATTCTCTTTGTCTCTTTCTCTCTGTCTCTTTCTCTCTGTCTCTTTCTCTCTGTCTCTTTCTCTCTGTCTCTTTCTCTCTGTCTCTTTCTCTCTGTCTCTTTCTCTCTGTCTCTTTCTCTCTGTCTCTTTCTCTCTGTCTCTTTCTGTCTCTTTCTCTCTGTCTCTTTCTCTCTGTCTCTTTCTCTCTGTCTCTTTCTCTCTGTCTCTTTCTCTGTCTCTTTCTCTCTGTCTCTTTCTCTCTGTCTCTCTCTGTCTCTCTCTGTCTCTCTCTGTCTCTCTCTGTCTCTCTCTGTCTCTCTCTGTCTCTCTGTCTCTCTCTGTCTCTCTCTCTCTGTCTCTGTCTCTCTCTGTCTCTCTCTGTCTCTCTCTGTCTCTTTCTCTCTGTCTCTTTCTCTCTGTCTCTTTCTCTCTGTCTCTTTCTCTCTGTCTCTTTCTCTCTGTCTCTTTCTCTGTCTCTTTCTCTCTGTCTCTGTCTCTCTCTGTCTCTTTCTCTCTGTCTCTTTCTCTCTGTCTCTTTCTCTCTGTCTCTTTCTGTCTCTTTCTCTCTGTCTCTTTCTCTCTGTCTCTTTCTCTCTGTCTCTTTCTCTCTGTCTCTTTCTCTCTGTCTCTTTCTCTCTGTCTCTTTCTGTCTCTTTCTCTCTGTCTCTTTCTCTCTGTCTCTTTCTCTCTGTCTCTTTTTCTCTGTCTCTTTTTCTCTGTCTCTTTTTCTCTGTCTCTTTTTCTCTGTCTCTTTTTCTCTGTCTCTTTTTCTCTGTCTCTTTTTCTCTGTCTCTTTTTCTCTGTCTCTTTTTCTCTGTCTCTTTTTCTGTCTCTTTTTCTGTCTCTTTTTCTGTCTCTTTTTCTCTGTCTCTTTTTCTCTGTCTCTTTTTCTCTGTCTCTTTTTCTCTGTGTCTCTCTCTGTCTCTCTCTCTGTCTCTCTCTCTGTCTCTCTCTCTCTCTCTCTGTCTCTCTCTGTCTCTTTCTCTCTGTCTCTTTCTCTCTGTCTCTTTCTCTGTCTCTTTCTCTTTCTCTCTCTGTCTCTATCTCTTTCTCTATCTTTCTCTCTCTCTCTTTCTCTCTATCTCTTTCTCTCTATAATACATATGTAATACTAATATTATTATTAAACTATAATATAATAATCGTGTCCACTCATTACTTACCTTAAAATATCTGTAGTCTTAATGTAGAGTGAGAGGTGAGTAAACAAGATTAAATGAAAAAATGAGAGAGAGAATGAGTGTAGAAGGTTCACGAGTTATGTAAACAAACGTCGTCGTTGTTGTTGTTACCAGCCTGGACACGAATTATTTTTGTTCACTCTGTCAAGCCGACCAGAAAAACATCTCATATTTGTTAATTTATATGTTTATATGTTATGTAGCATGTTTATTATATAATTTTGAAAAAATCATAGACGGATTAAGCAAAATGCTATATTAACGTTTTATACACATTTAATGCGCCTTGGTGATTATTATTGTGTTATTATTAATATGGCGTCTTCAAGACCAATTACACTCTTAATATTAGAGTGGCTCTGAGACAGACAAGCAGACAGAAAGACAGACACGGGTAGACAGAAAGACAGACCCACAGGTAGACTCAAAGACATACACAGGTAGACAGAAAGACACACGGGTACACACACAGAAAAACACACACAGGTAGACAGAAAGACAGACCCACAGGTACAGACACACACAGGTAGACAGAAACACACACACACAGGTAGACATAAAGACAGACACACAGGTAGACACACACACACACAGACCTGAGAACAGCCTTCCGGTACCTCAGTAAGGAATCGTTCAAGACTTTATACACTGTGTATGTCAGGCCCATACTGGAGTACGCAGCACCAGTTTGGAACCCACATCTGGTCAAACATGTCAAGAAATTAGAGAAAGCTTAAAGGTTTGCAACAAAGCTAGTTCCAGAACTAAGGGGAATGTCCTATGAAGAAAGGTTAAGGGAAATCGGTCTGACAACACTGGAGGACAGGAGGGTCAGGGGAAACGTGATAACGACATACAAAATACTGCGTGGAATAGACAAGGTGGACAGAGACAGGATGTTCCAGAGATGGGACACAGAAACAAGGGGTCACAATTGGAAGCTGAAGACTCGGATGAGTCAAAGGGATGTTAGGAAGTATTTCTTGTCATAGAGTAGTTAGGAAGTGGAATAGTCTGGCAAGCGATGTAGTGGAGGCAGGAACTATACATAGTTTTAAGACGAGGTATGATAAAGCTTGTGGAGCAGGGGGAGAGAGGACCTAGTAGCAGTCGATGAAGAGGCGGGGCCAGGAGCTGAGTCTCGACCCCTGCAACCACAATTAGGCGAGTAGAGGTAGACAGACAGACACACAGGTAGACACACAGGTAGACAGACACACACAGGTAGACAGACAGATACACACAGAGATACAGACATACAGGCAGACAGATACAGACAGGTTTATGTGCAACAGTGAAAACAAATAAAGAGTTTGAGAGTAAGAGCCTTTCTTGCCACAATCTCCAGTGCAAGATTCAGACTTCATCTTAGGGGCCATGGTGAAATTTACTGTCCAGTTAGTACAGTTAATACAGTATGATGCTGCTGATAGGGCAGGGTTACTCAAACTGATGCTGCCTGCATGATGCAGTGCCGCCGCAAGTATCGTCAAATATTGTACAGTGGTGTGCATCAGCCGGCCCAGCCCAGCTGCCAGATGCACGGTCGTAAGTCAAATGGACATACGTCGAGCAGGTCGTAAGTTAGATGGTAGGTGTATTTATTTCTGCGAGTGCAGTGGAACTCTGGTTTTCGTACGGCCCGCATATTGTACAATTCAGATATAGAACACTTTCGAGCGAAATTTTGGTCTGGGTTTTGTACCTCAATCTGGAAATTGTACGTATCACATGCGTCCATCCGCCCGCCCGTGACACCATCAGTCTGGCTCTGTCACTGGTTGAGTAAGCATTTCTCAATTTTTGTGCTTGTTTATTGATTGCAACTGCTAAATAAGCCACGATGAGCCCAAAGAAACATCCTAGTGCCCTATAGTAAAGAAGGTGAGAAACACACAGAATTCAAGAAAGAGATTGTAGAAAAATTCGACAGTGGTGTTCGTTTAGCTGAGCTTGCCAGGATGTATGGGAAGTCGAAATCAACAATCTCTTCCATCCTGGCAAAGAAAGTAGAAATCAAGGAAGCTAAAGGTGCAAAAGGGGTAAATCTTTCAACAGACCAGCTGTATCCCACCAAGGCCGGAAAAGAGGTAAGTGTGCTAACAAAACAGGGATCACAAACCATTGAAGATGTGGAGTTGTTGGTGTGGATGAACGGGAAACAGTTAGCAGGAGATAGTGTTGTGGAGTTGATCATTTGCAAAAAGGCAAGGCAGTTGCATGTGGATCTCCTAAAGAAAATGCCTGGAACGAGTGCTGCTGTTAGTGAATTTAAGGCCAGCAAAGGCTGGTTCAACAGATTCAAGATATGTGGTGGCATACACAGTGTTGTAAGGCATGGTGAGGCTGCAAGTTAAGACAAACCTGCAGCCGAAGAATTCGTTGATGAATTCAAAGAGTACGTAGAGGCTGAAGGATTTGTCCCCCAACAGTGTTCAGTTGTGACAAAACACGCCTCTTTTGGAAGAAAATGCCAAAGAGGACCTATATCACGCAGGAGGAAAAGGCACTACCAGGACACAAGCCTATGAAGGATAGGCTAACTCTTTTGTTCTGTGGTAATGCTAGTGGGGATTTCAAAGTGAAGCCTTTACTGGTGTATCACTCTGAAAATCCCAGTGTGTTTAAGAAAAACAATGTCATCCATGAAGTGTTTGGCTCGAGTGTGAAAAAATACCTCCTGGAAAATAACTTGCCACTTAAGTGTCACCTGGTACTGGACAGTGCTCTTGCTCATCCTCCAGACTTGGAAGACCAATTGTTTAGGGACTTCAGTTTTATAACAATGAAGTTCTTGCCTCCTAACACCACTCCTCTCTGGAGGGATCACTTCAGTATCCTTCATTGCATAAGCCTTATAGGTAAGGCTTGGCAAGAAGTGACTTCCAGGACTTTGAACTCTGCTTGGAGAAAATTGTTGCCAGAATGTGTCCAAGAGAAGGATTTTGAAGGGTTTGAGGTTGACCCTGTCGACATTACGCCTGTTGTGGAATGTATTGTCTTTGGGGAAGTCCATGGGGTTGGATGCGAGTGGCCAGGATGTGGAAGAGTTGGTGGACGACCACAGGGAAGAGCTAACCACTGAAGAGCTGCAAGACCTTCATCGGGAAAAGCAACAGACCACAGCTGAGGAAATTGCGTCAGAGGAGGAAGAGAGAGGAGAATGTGCCTTCTCCAGTGATTAAGGACATGTGTGCAAAGTGGAATGAGTTGCAAACTTGTTGAAAAATATCTCTGATAAAGCTGATACAAGCCATATCTGCAACATGTTCAGTGACAATACCTTGTCCCGTTTTAGGCAAATCTTAGAGACGCCAGAAACAAAGCTCTCTGGACAGATTTTTAGTGCAACGGGTTCAGTGCCAGTATAAAACAAAAGCAGGGAAGTAACCTGAAGTCCTTATGGAGGGGGATTCCCCTTCCAAACAATAAACTCGACTCTCCCCTCCTCGCCTTCCTTAATACACCAACAAGTCTTCAATAAAGGTATGTAATGTTCATTTATCATTAAAATTAATCATTTATATTTATTTCTCACTGTTTTCTGTATGTAAAACTATAGTTATTCTTCAAAAAATGTATTTTTTGTTTATACTATTTTGGGTGTCTGGAACGGATTAATTGTGTTTACATTATTTCTTATGGGAAATATTAATTCGTTTTTTGTACGTTTGATTTAGACCAACCTTCTGGAACGGATTAAGTACGAAAGTGGAGTTCCACTGTACGTGTACATGTTATACAGGCCTAGCTGACACCAGTGACACATTATATAGAAAGCCCCTTGTTATGCAGAGCATTTTGGGCAATTGGGTAAATTTTGTCCACAGGATGCAACCTGCACTGGTCAACTATCACCCAGTTACCTATTTTATGGCTAGGTAAACAGGGACAGCAGATGTCTTAAGGTAACACATCCTAATGTTTCCAGCAGTACCGGTGATTGACCTCCGGACCTCAGTGTGTGAGCTGAGCAATCGAGGTATGGGAAGAATGTTTCGAGTAGGGGGGGCTTCAGCATCCAGCAGGTGGTTGTGAACATGTTAAATAAGAATGAAGTTGAGACAAGTGATTTTTGTTGTTGTGACCACGATAACGTGGTCACAACACAGCTTTTTTGAGACCTGGAGGTGGGAAATAGTGCCAGCATTGAAGCAGCGTCATTTATATTGTGATAGGCCCACACTTCTGGCAAGATGGCCATTGTGGAAAGAAAAGAAGGGTTTAAGTGCTTGAATTAAAGAATTGCATAGGATAAAGTGGGATGGGAGAAATAGGTTATGTTGATGCTCCTGGAATTAATAGGTGTGTTCAGAAGTAAGTTTCTTGGTATCTTTATGTAAATATAAATGGAATTTGTCTATATTGTCAGATTAAGCTAGAAGCTGTCATTGTACTTCAGATCTTTTCTAACTTGGCTTTAAGGTATATTACCCTCATCTCCCAGTATGGGTCCGATGACAGTTGTTAAGCACCTGGGTACCTATTTATTACTAAGCATGGGGTAACAGGTGTAAGGAAACATGTCCACCTCCAACCATTCTAGGATTGAACCCAGTTTCATTTATTGTGAGCAAAGGTGCTACCAATGATCTACGAGCCTCCAAGTGAGAAAATGATTGCACAGTACTAGTACTCAAGTGCTGTCTGTGTCCGACATAATGTACTAGTATGTCCAATTTTTTGTACCTTCAGATTTGCCAACTGCCAGTATTTTTGACATTAGTACAACTCTTGGGTCTTCTTCAATCTGTTCATACATTTGAAAAAAAATGAAAGGCCAGGAGGGTTTATACAGTGTATCATGGTTAACTACACAAGTGATGACTGCATCAGATGTACTGTTCCACCAGATTCCCTACCGGCAAACAGTTTGATGACTTATTCATTCCAAATTTATCATGATACAATGGAATTCAGCCTTAAAATACACTTAGTATATTTAACCCAGGAAAACCCAGTAAGGCCAGTGTTACTTATTTCCATATTCTGAGAAGTAATACTCTCTACAATAATTGTAATATTACAAGTATTCCTTGTACATAACACTATAAGAACCAAACTGGTAAAAAAAAAAATAGAATAATGTATTATACAGTATAGTATATACCATAGATTCCAAGTGGAGGAATGTCGGGCTAGACATTTGCCCATATTTGATGTGGTAAAACAACTTCAGTTACATCTAATATTAAAAGAAACTAGTGTACATAGTGTTAAACATTAAAAACAGTTAAAAAACAAAAAACTAAATAATCATACATTGGGTGAATAAATAGTAAAATGCAAATATTACTGACACATTTAAGTCGCTCCTGCCAATGAATGATTATTTATTCAACTTCAGCACGCTGTAAAATAGTAAGTTTTTATTAAATACCACTCATTGTAGTTTTATTAGATTCAGAAAAATACACTTTCATTCTATAAGAAATTTTTAGTTTTAAAAATCCTCCCCCACTCAGAAATTTTTATTTGAAGGTATGCCACAGTTTAACCCGTAAACGGTCCAAACGTATATGTACGTTTTTTCAACATTTGAAAGTATGTAAAAAAAAAAGTAGATCCTTTTGTTTTTTTACATTTGAAAATGTGTAAAAAAAACGTAGATCTACTTTTGTAGCACTACACGTGTGAACGTAGATCTGCTTGGACCGTTTACGGGTTAAGGGTTAATGGTAATGTTATAGAAGGCATGGTAGGGACATTTTGGAGTGTCTGGGGTAAAGATAGCGAGGTAACAAATTGAATTGCTGTTTGTTGATGGGCTAGTTTTAGTTCTTTAGCCTAGGCATGCCCAGAAATTAAATTTCCTGCAGGTGAAAAAAAAAAATGTTTTACATATTGAAAGTATGTTTTCCAAGTATAACAAAATGGAAAGGAACAAAAATAAGATGAAAACTTGTGATTTTATAGTGCTTAAGTTGGCAAAATATGATGATGTATTGGCAACGGTGGCAAAAATGCTCCAGCATTATTTAGGTTTGAGGTAATATCCTGGGTTATATGGTCTCAGAAAAAAAAATGGACAGGGGTGTATAAAATTTTTGTTTTCTAGCTTTATCAGAGAATTAAAAAAATGCAGAACATCAATACCTGGTCTTTTGATATTTTCTTTTCTTAACGTTTTTAATTTTGTTTGATACATGATTGGTGGTAAATTTTTTATTTACATTTCAGTTAAACAATTTTTTTTTTTTGCAGACTATAAACAGTGTAATCTCTGTTTGTTCAAAATGTTTGTATTAGTAGCAGTAAAAAAAAATCACAATTTTAATTTCATTCTTAAATTCAAATGCAGTAGTATTAACCCTTCGACTGTTTCGGTCATATATATACGTCTTATGAGCCAACGTGTTTGAAGTTGTATATACTAATCATAAATTCTAGCGGCTTCAAATCGAGCAGGAGAAAGCTGGTAGGCCCACATGCGAGAGAATGGGTCTGTGTGGTCAGTGTGCACCATACAAAGAAAATCCTGCAGCACGCAGTGCATAATGAGAAAAAAAACTGACCATTAAAATGCCGACTTTATGGTCTATTTTCGTATAGTATTTATGGTTGAATTCTCATTTTCTTGGTCTCATTTGATAGAATGGAAAACATGTTATAGAAATAAGAGGTGATTTTGATTGGTTTTACTATGAAAAGAAGCTTGAAATGGAGCTCACAATAGGGGAAATGTTTGATTTTTGCCGATGTTCAAAAGTAAACAAATTATGTCATTTTCCAATAAATGTCCAACTAGCCATTCTGATATGCAGTCATGAATGGGTTGATATTATTTATTCAATTATTACAATATTGTAATAATCTGCATGACAGTAAATCTTCTATTTTTTGTTTGAATACAAATTCAAAATAGAAAGCAAGAGTAATATCAGAGGGGCCTGGAGACATGACTGATGAACAAAGAAAATGTTATTTTGGAGTCAGGAATGTCTGCATTGTTCATTCTGGACCCTGTTTTGAAATTGCCATATTTTTGTAATTTTCGTGAAATTGGCCAAATTGCAAATTTCTGACGACGTTATTAGGTAGTTGAAAATCGGTAAATGGGCAGCTTCTTGTATTCAATCAATAGAAAAAATGGAGTTCTAAAGAAATAGCTATGAGTTTGGTGGACTGGAACAATGGAATTAGCCGAAAATAGGGCTCAAAGTGGGCGAAATTGCCGATTCGTAAATATCGCTGAGGTCGCTAACTTTGCGAGAGCGTAATTCTGTCAGTTTTCCACCAATTCTTTTTTTTTTTTTTTTTTTTTTCCAGAAATTTTGCAACACCAGGAGACACCTCAGGATTTGGGGTTGCGACAGTCAAGGAGTTAACAGCAGAACATTGAAAATGAAGTTCTTTCTTTCACCACACCGGCCGTATCCCACCGAGGCGGGGTGGCCCAAAAGGAAAAATGAAAGTTTCTCCTTTTACATTTAGTAATATATACAGGAGAAGGGGTTGCTAGCCCCTTGCTCCCGGCATTTTAGTTGCCTCTTACAACACGCATGGCTTACAGAGGAAGAATTCTAGTCCACTTCCCCATGGAGATAAGATGAAATAAACAAGAACAAGAACTAGAAAGAAAATAGAAGAAAACCCAGAGGGGTGTGTATATACATGCTTGTACATGTATGTGTAGCATGACCTAAGTGTAAGTAGAAGTAGCAAGACATACCTGAAATCTTGCATGTTTGAGACAAACAAAAGACACCAGCAATCCTACCATCGTGTAAAACAATTACAGGCTTTCGTTTTACACTCGCTTGGCAGGACGGTGAAGTTCATGTTCTCTAAAACCAAAAATACCTAGTTATTTTGAAGACTAGGGGTTCCAAATTAAATAACTGTTGGCTCTCTCAACATGAGAAATCGAATGATTATACTTATTGTAAATTGTGCAAATCATTGACTTAATTAGTATAAACCTAGGATGTTGAAAGTAATAAATAGCAAAGGTAAGAGAAAGCATTCAGCTTGGGTGCACTTGTTTGACTAATGCATCAAAGGTTGCCTCTGTAGCAACTGAAGACACAACAAGATTCACACATCATTCACTGATACTTGAATTAGGGAAGTAGCAACCACTCCATGTTTAGTAGTCTGGTAGACAGTAACTGTGCTGGGAGGTACATACTATCTGTCAAATGAGCACAGAATAAACACTTTTTTTTTTTTTTTTTTTTTTTTTTTTTCATTCTGGTGGGATTTCTGATATTTGCTTTCTCTTATGAACAGGCTTCCTGATAGTTCTGAGTCCTGTGATATTTCCTTTACAGCCTAGGAGGCCTGGTCTGAGACCAGGCAGTGAAAAATGATACTCCCGAGAACCACTAATAGATAACCACTAATGAATCTTTATCCAACCAATGCACATACTTTCCAAACACTACTAGTAATGTTAGTTGTACATAATTATTGATCATCTAATCAGTATCATCCAAAGTTTTCAAGTTTCCTGTCATCCTTAGTTTTTTTTTATTCTTTATTAACACAGTGGCTGTTTCCCATCTTAGTTATCTAATGAATTTGACCATATTTAGTACTACTGTATACTGTTTCATGACTTGTAAAGCCTCCTGGGTATTAGTGAGTCTTTTGCTGGCAGTCTTACAGTTCAGTAAGATCTTGTATAGCAAATATGCCAGTCGTCATCTTTGCATTCAATGTATATAGATCAGTTTAGAGGCACACAGCAGTTGCTGTTGCTTCTGCCACTGGTAATTAACAAAATTATAATTGTTTAGAAAATTCTAACAGCTGTAAGTACATGAATAGGTGTACATTATCTTATTATATATAAAATGTTTTAGATACATAATTTGTGAAGTAATTTTGTAATTGAGATCAATTTATTTCAATTTCAGTTTAAAGAAGCTGATCTGAGTCACTTGATGGACTCAAAGTTGCGGTGTGTATTTGAGTTGCCAATGGATGCTGCTTCACAGGCACCGCAAAACAACATTGATGCTTCTCCAGCACCACAGCCACATGTGGAAATAGCCAAGCCATTACCTAAGGTAAGACTGACAAATTGTTACAGGTTGAGAGTTTTGTTGGGGCTATGAATTCAAGCCTTTCACGTAAATTTATAAGCAGGATTTCAAGGAATATAAGAGGCATGTGTGAGCATGTTAGAAGCGAGTGGAGACAAATGTTTTTTTAGGAATATGATGATCATTTGGAGTGTGAGCAAAGTAATATTTTGTGAAGGGATTCGGGGAAACGGTTTAGCCGGACTTGAGTCCTGGAGGTGGGAAGTACAGTGCCTGTACTCTAAAGGTAGGATTTGGGATATTTGTTGTTTGAGGGACATTTGAACTACAGTAGGCCATCATTTACCAAGAGTTTATTTGGCACGATTCGGGTATAGCATGATTGAAGAATTGTGGCACAATTTTATGTAACACATCCTAAAATTAATTTAACATGGTTCAGTTTGCGGGAAGGAAACAAAAATTCACTTTTCCTCAAGTGGCTGCCTTGTTGTGGATCAGCCGGGGAGACCTCCCACCATCCCCTAACACCACCCCACCATCCCAGCATTTATACTTCAAATGATTTAGATAAAGAAAAATTGGATATCAAATTGGGGAGGAGTAGTATGGAAGAGGTGAATGTTTTCAGATACTTGGGTGTTGATGTGTCGGCAGATGGATTTATGAAGGATAAGATAAGATTTCGTTTGGATTTTTAACCCCGGAGGGTTAGCCACCCAGGATAACCCAAGAAAGTCAGTGCGTCATCGAGGACTGTCTAACTTATTTCCATTGAGGTCCTTAATCTTGTCCTCCAGGAGGCGACCCACACCAGTCGACTAACACCCAGGTACCTATTTGCTGCTAGGTGAACAGGACAACAGGTGTAAGGAAACGTGTCGAAATGTTTCCACCCGCCGGGAATCGAACCCGGGCCCTCTGTGTGTGAAGTGGGAGCTTTAGCCACCAGGCCACCGGTTGATGAGGGAAAAAAGGCGAGTGGTGCGTTGAGGTATGTGTGGAGACAAAAAACGTTGTCTATGGAGGCAAAGAAGGGAATGTATGAAAGTATAGTAGTACCAACACTCTTATATGGGTGTGAAGCTTGGGTGGTAAATGCAGCAGCGAGGAGACGGTTGGAGGCAGTGGAGATGTTCTGCCTAAGGGCAATGTGTGGTGTAAATATTATGCAGTAAATTCGGAGTGTGAAAATTAGGTGGTGTGGAGTTAATAAAAGTATTAGTCAGAGGGCTGAAGAGGGGTTGTTGAGGTGGTTTGGTCATTTAGAGAGAATGGATCAAAGTAGAATGACATGGAGAGCGTATAAATCTGTAGGGGAAGGAAGGCGGGGCAAGGGTCGTCCTTGAAAAGGTTGGAGGGAGGGGGTAAAGGAGGTTTTGTGGGCGAGGGGCTTGGACTTCCAGCAAGCGTGTGTGAGCGTGTTAGATAGGAGTGAATGGAGACGAATGGTATTTGGGACCTGACGATCTGTTGGAGTGTGAGCAGGATAATATTTAGTGAAGGGATTCAGGGAAACCGGTTATTTTTATATAGCCGGATTCGAGTCCTGGAAATGGGAAGTACAATGCCTGCACTCTAAAGGAGGGATTCAGGATATTAGCAGTTTGGAGGGATATGTTTGTGTATCTTTATAGGTATATGCTTCTAAGCTGTTGTGTTCTGAGCACCTCTGCAAAAACAGTGATTGTGTGAGTGAGGTGAAAGTGTTGAATGATGATGAAAGTATTTTCTTTTTGGGGAATTTCTTTCTTTTTTGGGTCACCCTGCGTCGGTGGTAGACAGCCGACTTGTTAAAAAAAAAAAAACGTCCAGTTAGTTCCTCTTCTCTGCTACAAGCTAGCTGTGTGTGTGAATTGTGTTTTGATCTTTTAATTGCTATATCTTGTATCTGCCAAGCAATCATGACACCTAGTAGGCATAGCAGTATTGCTGAAAGTGGCAAGAAAAGGTATAAACATTTAAGTCTTAGAATTAACGAAGAAAACAAAGATATTAGACAAGAGATAATGGTAATGAAATGTTAATTTGTACACAGAAAAAGAGGTAAACATGAGTTTGTGTGACTGACTGAATGACTTGACTGAATGATTGAATGACTTGACTGAATCACTTGACTGAATCACTTGACTGAATGATTGAATGACTTGACTGGATGACTTAGACACTCCAGTACAACCATCGCCTTCAGTACCAGAAACTCTACCATCCACCTCAGCCCAGTAGAGCCAGAGCGTAGCTCTCCACTCTTCACAATCATCCTCAAACACCAGCACCCACAATTTAAGGTAAGAAATACTATTATTTTTGTTACATTTGTAGTCTTAACCAGTAAAGACAACAACAGTACATCACAACAATGAACTACAGTTACATATTCACTTTTGTTTTTGTAAGATGTGGAGGCCTAAAAAAGTTGTTTGGCTTTTTTGGGGCTCCCAGGAATGTAACCCTATTTTTCCTACAAGTCCTTTAGTTCATCTAACATGGTTTTACCTACCACAGCATTTTCAGGAACGTAACTATCATGTTAAATGACGGTCTACTGTATCTACCTGCCTCTGGCAAGACAGTGATAGTGTGAATGATGGTGAAAGTGTTTTATTTTTTGATCACCCAGTCCCAGTGGGAGATGGCCAGTGTTAAAAAAAAAAAAAGAGTAGAGTGGTTGAATTCATAATTCATGAACATAATTGGTTAGCCACACTTGAGTTGCAGAGGTGGGAAGTATAATGTATGCACCCTGAAGGAGGGGTGGGATGCTGCAATTTAGGGGGTCATTTGAATTGTGATATCTGTGCACTTCTGGCTAGACAGGTAATGAATGAATGATAGTGTGTTTCCTCTTTCAGGTCACCCTTCTTTGTTGGGAAATAACTTTTTAACTGGCTGTCTTGGACCGAGGCAGGGTGACCTGGAAAAGAAACTCACCATTCACTCTAT
Source organism: Cherax quadricarinatus (assembly GCF_038502225.1). Taxonomy (NCBI): domain Eukaryota; kingdom Metazoa; phylum Arthropoda; class Malacostraca; order Decapoda; family Parastacidae; genus Cherax; species Cherax quadricarinatus. The sequence goes on along the minus strand of NC_091362.1, from coordinate 8,272,772 downwards.
CACTGTCTTGCCAGAGGCGAGTAAATACTACAGTTCAGGTGTTCCTCCAGACTGCATATATACCCACCCCTCTTTTAGAATGCAGGCCCTGTACTTCACACCTCCAAAACTCAAGTCCAGCTAACCAATTACCCTGAATCCCTTCACAAAATGTTACCTTGCTCATTCTCCAACAGCTCAGGTCCCAAAATCATTGACCTCCACTCCTATCTAACATGTTCACATATGCCTACTGGATGTCAAGTCCCTTGCATACAAAACCTCTACCCCCTCTATTCTTTCCTAGGGTAGCTCCTACTCTACCTTCCCTCCAAGTCATCCTATTTTGCTCAGTACTCTCAAAATGTCCAGACCACCTCAACAACCTCTCTTCAACTTTCTGGGTAATACTTTACTAATTCTGTACCACCTCCTAATCTTCAAACTATGAATTCTCTGCATAATATTTACACCATACATTGCCATCAGACATGACATCTCCACTGCCTCCAACCTCCTCCTGGTTGCAACATTCATAACCCATGCTTCACACCCATGTAAGAGTATTGCTGCCACTATTCTCTCATACATTTCTGTTTTTTTGCCTCCATGGAAAATGTTTTTTTGTTTCCACAGATGCCTCAGTGCATTGCCCATTATTTTTTACTTTATCAGTTCTGTTTCACCTGTCTTTCAAAGACCCATCTGCTGGCAAGTTCATTACCAAATATCTGAACACATTTACTTCCTCCATACTACTCCTTCCAATCTGATATTCAGTCTTTCATTACCTAAATTTTTTGTTACCCTCATTGCATTGCTATTTTCTATATTTGCTTAATTTCCTTTCTGTACATACCCTCCCAAGTTTGTCCACCATCATTTGCAACTTCTCTTCAGAATCTCCCAAGAGCAAAGTGTCATCAAAAAAAAAAAAAAAAAAAAAAAAAACACCACTGTGAAAACTCCCATTTGTATTAGATTCTGCATATTTTAATTCCACACCTCTCCCCAACACTTCTTCTATAGCCCCATCTATAAATATTAAATAACCATGGTGACATCACTCATCCCTGTCTAAGGCCTACTTTACTGGAAAATAATCTCCCTCTCTCCTACATACCCTAACCTGAGCCTCACTGTCCTCAAAATAACTCTCTATAGCATTCAGTAACCTACCTATTCCATACACTTGCAACATCTGCCACATTGCTCCTCTATCCAACCTATCGTGTGCTTTTTCTGAATCTGTGACAGCAGCGAAAACTTTCTTAATATTGTTCACTGTCTGCTTTAATGTAAACATTTGGTCTACACATCCCCTACTCTTTAAAGCATCCTTGTTCATTTGCACTCCTGCTCTCTGTCTTACCCTTAATTCTTTCAATTATAACCCTACCATACACTTTACCTACTATACTCAGTAGGCTTATTCCCTTATAATTTTTTACTCTTTTGTCCCCCTTTCCTTTATATGAAGGAACTGTGTACACACTGCCAATTCCTAGGTACTATCCCCTCTTTCATACATTTATTGAACAAAAGTACTAATCACTCCAAAACTATCCCACCTGCATTTAATATTTGTCTTGACCCCATCAGTCCCAATTGCTTTATCCCTTTTCATTTTTCATGCTTCACATACCTCCACCACTCACATCTGCCTGTTCCTCACTTCTAAAGGATGTTAGACCTCCCTGGCCAATGCATAAAATCACTCCCTTCCTTCTTCAACATTTAACAGCTCTTAAAAATATTCCATCTATCTTCCTATTACCTCCAACTCCCCAGCTAATAACCCTCCTCTGTTTTTAACTGTCAGATCCATTCATTTCCTTTGCTGTCTTAACCTGTTAAATCTCTCTCCAAAACTGTTTCGTACTCTTGGCAGATTTGTTGATTAAACCTCGCCCACTCTTGTATGCTGTTTTTACATTCCTTTACTGCCCTCTTAACCTCTTTTTACTCTCCATATACTCCATCCTCTTTGTATCATTTCTGCTTTGTGAAAACCTCTCATATGCTAACTTTTTCTCCCTTACCACTTCCTTTACCTCATCATTGCATCAGTTGCTCCTCTTACTTCCTGCACCCACCCTCCTATATCCACAAAGTTCTGCTGCACATTCTAACACTCTAATATACATTATTTAGGTATGCATACTAGTCGAAGAGCCCGTCGTAAGTCGAGTCGTCGATAAACGAGTACATCACTAAATGAGGAGGAGGCTGTATATTGAATAATCAGGGTGACATCACACATCCCTGTCTAAGGAATAATTATACTGGGAAATAATCTCCCTCCCTCCCTCCCTTGTACTTATTCTAACATGAGTCTCTCTATCCTCATAAAAACTCTTTACTGCTTTCAGTAACCTACCTTCTATTCCATTCATTTGCATCATCTGCCACATTGCCCACCCCTGTCTACCCAAAAATACACTTTTTCCAGATCCATGAATGCAACAAAAATCTCTCTACCCTTATCTAAATACTGTTCACCTATGTTTCACTGTATACTCTTGGTCTACACACCCCTTATCCTTTCTGAAACCTCCTTGTTCATCTGCAATCCTGCTCTCCATCTTACTCTTAATTCTTTCAATAATAACCCTATCATACACTTGACCAGGTATACTCTACAGGCTTATTCTCTTATAATTTTTACTCTCTTTAAACATTTGTCTTTATTCAATCAATCCCAGCTTCTTTACCCCCTCTTTCATTCTACCTACTGCCTCGTACGCTTCCCTCACACTCACAACTGGCTCTTCCTCACTCCAACAGTAAGATGTTATACTTTCCTGCCCAATGACAAAATCACAGCTTCCCTATCTTCATCAACATTTAGCAGTTCCTCAAAATATTTCCTCCATCTTAACTGTCAAATCTATTTGTTCATGCAACCATGACAAATGACCAAAAACATGAAAGTCGTTTCTGGATTTTGCCCTAGTGAAAGGGACAGCTGGTTAAGCATAAGAGAGGTACTGAAAAGTGAAAACCTAGAAAGCATAAGGAAGTTTCTAAGGAGCTTGTCAGAGTTATACAAAGAGTGGAAAACAGGGGAAAATGAACAAGAAAAGGAGGAAAATGCAAATAGAGGTGAAAACCAAGGAGTGAAAGTAAGAGCAAGAGTAGAAAACGTCATACAGAGCAAGTCGGAAAAGGAAACTGATACATAACATAGCGGAAAGAGGAAGGGAGGATGAGAAAACTAGAACAGGAACAAACGAAAACGAGCAAAGGGAAGAAATTAGCCTAGAAGAAAGTGAACAAGGGAACTCGGATCAGGTGGCAGAACTTATGAACAACACAGAATCAATAAATATAGGTAGTCAGAACATTTGCAGTTACTATGCTAAAGGTATGTGCCTATATGGCAGAGATTGTTGGAATAAACACACCAGAAAATGTGCGAACATGTTGAGGAAGGGAAAGTGGCATTTCAACAAAGAGTGCAGGTACTTCCATCCAGTAATGTGTAAAGCTTCAATGCAGTTCAGAGACTGTTATGACCTGAGCTGCCCAGACCATTATGTAAAAGGAATGCAGCACTACAGAGTTAGCAGAGAAAGGGAAATTAAACAGCTTTCTTTTTTAGACAAAAAGAGATAAGATCAAAACAAAGGGAGAGACAAACAGGGGGAATGGTACAGAGAGGACAGGTGGGCTCAAGGCCGAATAAGCAAACAGCCGTGAAGCCAGTACTGGAGAAACCAGGGGAGTGTACACCAGGGGACATACCAGGTAGTACACCACCAGTGGTACTAATGAAACACAAAGCGAGACAAAACATCCCACTTGGTAATCCCTGCTTCATATTTGCAAATATACAGGGTTTGAAATAAAATAAAAATGACAGTTATGTCAGTGGGCTCCTGACAGAAGCGAATGCCATGTTCGGAGCATTTACAGAAACACATACAAGGGATGTTTTGGATGGAGAGATATAGAAAACTACAAAATGTATAGATGTGATAGAATCAATAGGTCACAGGGAGGTGTAGGAGTCTATGTAAAGGATACTTTCTGTTGCACAGAAGTGCTGAATTCTGTGAATGATATAGTAGAAATTCTAGGCATTAAAGTTGAAAATAGGAACTTGGTAATTATCCTAGTATACAAACCACCATCGGCAACTGCTGAGGAATTCACAGATCAGTTAAGTAAGATAGATAGCTATCTGGATAGGCTAGAAAGTCCTGCACCAAATATTTTACTCCTTGAAGATTTTAATCTCCCTCATATAAAATGGAAGATGGCACAATGTAATGTTATACCAGAAATATCCCCGGGAAGCACCCTGGCTTAACAGGTACATACCAGGGAAATAATGAGGTTTTGTGAAAAGTACTCTTTAAACCAACAGGTAATTGATCCCACTAGAAATGAAAATACCCTGGATTTGATATTCACAAACAACGAGGAACTGATCAGAGACATAACAGTTTTCAAAACTATTTACTCTGATCATAACATCATAGAGGTTCAAACTAGTATTAACTCAGGGGTAGGAAACTGCATCACTAAAGTTAGAGATGGGATGTTCAGTAAGTTTAATTTTAACAACCATAGAATTAACTGGGGAAAAATAAACCAAGAGCTATCAGACATACCCTGGGAATCAGACATGAGCGACCTAAATCTCCACCAGTGCCTAGAGAAGCTGAATACAGAAGCATACAAAGCATGTATGAAACATGTACCATTGAGGAAACCCAGAGGAAGATCAGATATAGAGAGAGAGCGTAGGAGATGGTACAGAAGAAGAAAACGGGTTACTGAACTGCTTAAAAACACAAATATGCTACAACAGAGGAAAGATAGACTTAGCAGAGAGATCACTGAATTAGAGCAAAATCTTTGGATGTCATACCTCACAGAAGTTCAAAGGGAACAAAAGGCCATACAGGATATTGCAAGAAACCCAAAATATTTCTATTCCTACGCAAAATCCAAGCTAAAAACTACCTGTAGAACTGGACCACTACTGAGAGGAGACTCATATACTGATGATGAACAGGAAATGAGTGAAATCCTAAAAGAACCGTATGAGTCGATGTTCAGCAACCCACTAAATGAGGGCAAGGTAGAAAATGCAGAAATATTTTTCACTCCAGAAGAAGGCCGCACAGACCACCTAACTGATATTAGTACAAATCCCATAGATTTCGAAAAAGAAATGGAAAACATGCCCACTCACTCAGCACCTGGACCAGATTCATGGAATGCTCTATTTATAAAGAAGTGCAAAGTACCACTAGCACGAGCCCTCAGTATTCTAGGGGAAATACCGGAGGCCTTAAAGAGTGCAGACATAGCTCCTTTGCACAAGGGAGGCAGTAGAGAACTAGCTAAAAATTACAGACCAGTAGCCCTAACCTCTCGCATCATAAAAATCTTTGAAAGAGTGATATGACGGCAGGTTACATATTTCATGGACCAGCACAACCAACATAACCCGAACCAACATGGTTTTAGAGCAGGACGATCATGTCTGTCACAGCTGCTGAACCATTATGACAGAATTACAGAGGCACTGGAAGACTACCAAAACGCAGATGTGATTTACACAGATTTTGCAAAGGCATTTGACAAATGCGATCTTGGAGTGATAGCGCACAAAATGAAGGCCATGGGCATTACGGGGAAGGTAGGCAGATGGATTTTCAGTTTCCTAACACACACAACACAAAAAGTAGTAGTGAACAGGGCAAGATCCAGCATCAGCGAGGTCAAAAGCTCAGTGCCCCAAGGCACTGTCCTGGCACCTCTTCTGTTCCTCATCCTCATAGCAGACATAGACAAAAAACACCCGGCACACTTTTGTATCATCATTTGCAGATGACACTAAAATAAGCATGAAAGTCAGTACGGTAGAGGACACTGAAAAAGTACAGGAAGACATAAACAGGGTTTTCCAGTGGACAGTGGAAAACATGACATTCAATGGTGATAAGTTCCAGCTGCTTATGTATGGAAAGAATGAAGAACTCAAAAGGAGCACTATATACAAAACTCAAGAGGGTCACCAAATAGAACGTAAGGAACACGTAAAAGACCTAGGAATAATTATGTCAGCGGACCTTTCTTTTAAAGACCATAACAAGACAAAGATCACGACAGCCAGGAAGATGACTGGGTGGGTATTGAGAACTTTCAAAACAAGAGAAACAATGCCGATGGTGACACTTCAAATCGCTAGTGCTCCCTGACTTAGAATATTGCTCAGTGCTGACGGCCCCGTTCAGGGCAGGAGAAATATCGGAGCTGGAACAAATACAGAGATCGTTTACGGCTCACATTGAGCCAGTAAAGCACCTAAACTACTGGGAATGCCTGCAAGTCTTGAACATGTACTCATTGGAATGGAGGAGAGAGAGGTACATGATAATATATACCTGGAAGGTACTCGAGGGCTTGGTCCCAAATCTGCACACTGCCATAACAACATACTGGAGTGAAAGATATGGGAGGAAGTGTAAAATAAACCCAGTGAGGAGCAGGGGTGCGGTGGGGACAAGGGAACACTGTATCAACATCCGGGGTTCCAGACAACATCTTACCAGAAGATATCAGAAACACTGTTGGAACAAGTGTTGAAGCCTTCGAGAGGAAACTAGACAAGTATCTTCACCAGGGGCCAGATCAACCAGGCTGTGATGGATATGTGGGGCAGCAGGCCTCCAGCAGCAACAGCCTGGTTGACCAGGGGAGCACCAGATGAGCCTGGCCCATGGCCGGGCTCAGAGAGTAGATATACTCTTGAAATTCTTCAAAGGTATATCAAATGTAGGCTTTCTCAGCTTATTGATCTCACTCTAACATTTTTTTTTTATTAACAAATCACCCGTTTCCCATCAAGGCAGGGTGGCCCAAAAAAGAAAAACTTTCATCATTCACTATTATTGTCTTGTCAGAGGCATGCTTGCACTATAGTTATAGAACTGAATCATTAACACCCCTCCTTCAGAGTCCCGGCACTGTATTTCCCATTTCCAGGAATCAAGTCAGGCATTCCGGTTTCCCTGAATCTCTTCATAAATGTTAAATTCCTCACACTCCAACAGCAAGTGAAGTCCTAAATACCATTTGTCTCCATTTGCTCCTATATAACATGCTTCTGTCTCACACACGAAACCTCCTTTACTCCCTCCCTCCAACCTTTCCTAGGCCGACCCCTACCCCGCCCTCCCTCCACTACAGATTTATACACTCAGTCATTCTATTTTGTTCCAGCTTCTCTACATGTCCAAACCATCTCAGTAACCCCTCCTCAACCCTCTGAATATTAGTTTTGGTAATCCCACACCACATAATCTCAAAACTATGGATTCTCTGCATTGTATTCACACCACACATTGCCCCCAGACAAGACATCTCCACTGCCTCCAGCCTTCTCCTTGTTGCAACATTCACAACCCATGCCTCACCCATACAAAAGCATTGTATAACTATACTCTTGTGCATTCACCTTCTTTGGTTTCATGGATTAAGTTCCTTGTCTCTACAGACTCCTCAGTGCACCACTCGCCTTTTTCCCCTCGTCAATTCTGTGATTGACCTTGTCTTTCTTAGACCCATCTGCTGACACATCCATTCCCAAATATCTGAATACATTCACCTCCTCCATACTCTCTCCCTCCAATCTGATGTCCAATCTTCCGTTACTTACTCATAACCTTACTCTTTCCTATATTCACTTTTAATTTCCTTCTTTTACATACCCTACCAAACTCATCAACCAACCTCTGCAAATTCTCTTCAGAATCTCCCAAATGCACAGTGTCATCAACAAAGAGCAACTGTAACAACAACTTCGTGTTAGATTCTTTATCTTTTAACCCCACACCTCTTGCCAACATTCGAGCATTCACTTCTCTTCCAACTCCATCTATAAATATATTGAACAACCATGGTGACATCATACATCCCTGTCTGAGGCCTACTTTTACTGGGAAATAATCTCCCTCTCGCCTGCATACTCTAACCTGAGCCTCACTATCCTCGTAAAGACTCTTCACTGCTTTCAATAACCTACCTCCTATTCCATACATTTGCAACATCTGCCACATTGCCCCCCTATCCACCCTGTCATATGCCTTTTCCAAATCCATAAATACCACAAAAATCTCTTTACCCTTATCTAAATACTGTTCACCTACATGTATACGTTTCACTGTGAACACTTGGTCTATGCACCTCATACTTTTACTAAAGCCTCCTTGTTCATTAATTCTTTCAATATTAACTCTATCATACACTTAACCAGGTATACTCAACAGACTTCTTCTTTCAATGCACCGGCCGTATCCCACCGAGGCAGGGTGGCCCAAAAAGAAAAATGAAAGTTTCTCCTTTTACATTTAGTAATATATACAGAAGAAGGGGTTACTAGCCCCTTGCTCCCGGCATTTTAGTAGACTCTTACAACATGCACGGCTTATGGAGGAAGAATTCTGTTCCACTTCCCCATGGAGATAAGTGGAAATAAACAAGAACAAAAAACTAATAAGAAAAAACCTTCACCTCTCTCAGATTCACTCATAATAACTTTTTTTTTTCTCCCAACAAACCGGCCGCATCCCACCAAGGCAGGGTGAACCCAAAAAAGAAAAATGAAAGTTTCTTTCTAAATTTAGTAATTTATACAGGAGAAGGGGCTACCAGGCCCTTGCTCCTGGCATTTTAGTCGCCTCTTACAACACGCATGACTTACGGAGGAAGAATTTTGTTCCACTTCCCCATGGAGATAAGAGGAAATAAACAAGAACAAGAACTAGAAAGAAAATAGAAGAAAACCCAGAGGGTTGTGTATATATATGCTTGTACATGTATGAGTAGTGTGACCTAAGTGTAAGTAGAAGTAGCAAGATGTACCTGAAATCTTGCATGTTTGAGACAGAAAAAAGGACACCAGCAATCCTACCATCATGTAAAACAATTACAGACTTTCGTTTTACACTCGGCAGGACAGTAGTACGTCTCTGGGCAGTTACTGTTTACCAACCTACTACCTAGGAACTTTCACTTTATCACTAATAATGATGTCCCTTACCATGCTTTTGTCATGCAACTCATTTGTTAAGTAAGGCTATGAAACAAATTTTCGACATTAAACGGCAAAATTTGTTGAAAAATGTGTGATAGAATTGGATAAAGGACACTGTGTACTGGCTCAGATTTTAGATCACTAATGTTGGACATTGGGGTGATGCAGCTATGAAAATGTGATAGTGTCAAATACTCGGTCCTTGGTGAAAAAATCTTCAAGGATCTTGGGTGCAATTTCAGTTGAAAAAAATGTGAATCATATTGATGCTACTGTGCCAAATTAACTTTGGCCCCTTCTAACCTCAGCATCTTTACTCAAGGAAGATGTTTCCATTGAAGGCAATTATGTGCATTGTGCATTAATAGCACTACAGAATTATATGTGGTAAAATTACATGCATTCTTTAGCATGTTGTAATGTTATATGCATTCAACAGCAAGGATTGAGTAAATGAGTGTGTGTCTTTGGGTCTCTACTATGGTGAGAGATGGCCTGTGTAAAGAAAATAACCTTAGTTCTCCCTTGAACTGAGCCATCAACATTGAACAATGTTCTAAACAAGAGAGAACAAAGCAGTGTGAATAGTGTTACCATTGGCATTACTCTTCTTATGACAGTTTTCATTCTCCATCCTGTTATCCTGTTATTTTTCTGGTATTTTTGTTCTGACAGGTCATTTGACATTATTATAACCAAGTCTTTTACATGTTCCTTTCATTTTTAGAGGTAGCCCTGTGTTTTGTATTCATTGCTGCATTCATTGCAGAGTCACTTGTTTGCACAGAACTGCTTAATGCCTCAAATGACGTAGTGGAAGTTTTAGCAGTAAAGGTCGAGAACCAAAACCTAGTCATTGTGGTAGTCTACAAGCCTCCGGATGCAACATCCCAGCAATTCCAGGAACAGCTGTTAAAAATTGACCACAGTCTGGAAAATCTTCCAGCTCCTGCACCCAACATCTTGCTCCTGGGGGATTTCAACTTAAGGCACCTAAAATGGAGGAATATAGCAAATAATATTGTTGCAGTAATAACACCAGGAGGCAGCTCTGATGAAAACTCACACTCACACGAGCTTTTAAATCTCTGCACAAAATTCAATTTAAACCAGCAAATAATAGAGCCTACTAGACTGGAGAATACACTAGATCTCATCTTCACTAACAATGATGATCTGATAAGAAATGTCACCATATCAAAAACAATATACTCAGATCACAACATAATTGAGGTTCAGACATGTATGCGTGGAGCCCCAGACCGACAAAATGAGACTAGTCACGAGGGAGCATTCACCAAATTCAACTTCAATAACAAAAACATAAAGTGGGACCAAGTAAACCAAGTCCTAACCGATATAAGCTGGGAAGATATACTAAGCAACACAGACCCAAACTTATGCCTAGAACAGATTAACTCGGTGGCACTCGATGTATGCACAAGGCTTATTCCTCTAAGAAAAAGGAGGAGTAGATGTAAAATAGAAAGAGACAGGCGCTCCCTTTACAGGCGACGGAAAAGAATAACAGAGCGGCTAAAAGAGGTCAATATATCTGAAATGCGCAGGGAGACACTGGTCAGAGAAATAGCAAGCATCGAACTTAAGCTAAAAGAATCCTTTAGGAGTCAGGAATCGCGGGAAGAACTAAAAGCCATAAATGAAATCGAAAGAAACCCAAAGTATTTCTTCTCCTATGCCAAATCAAAATCGAGAACAACGTCCAGTATTGGGCCCCTACTTAAACAAGATGGGTCCTACACAGATGACAGCAAGGAAATGAGTGAGCTACTCAAGTCCCAATATGACTCAGTTTTTAGCAAACCGCTAACCAGACTGAGAGTCGAAGATCAAAATGAATTTTTTATGAGAGAGCCACAAAATTTGATTAACACAAGCCTATCCGATGTTATCCTGACGCCAAATGACTTCGAACAGGCGATAAATGACATGCCCATGCACTCTGCCCCAGGGCCAGACTCATGGAACTCTGTGTTCATCAAGAACTGCAAGAAGCCCCTATCACGAGCCTTTTCCATCCTATGGAGAGGGAGCATGGACACGGGGGTCGTCCCTCAGTTACTAAAAACAACAGACATAGCCCCACTCCACAAAGGGGGCAGTAAAGCAACAGCAAAGAACTACAGACCAATAGCACTAACATCCCATATCATAAAAATCTTTGAAAGGGTCCTAAGAAGCAAGATCACCACCCATCTAGAAACCCATCAGTTACACAACCCAGGGCAACATGGGTTTAGAACAGGTCGCTCCTGTCTGTCTCAACTACTGGATCACTACGACAAGGTCCTAAATGCACTAGAAGACAAAAAGAATGCAGATGTAATATATACAGACTTTGCAAAAGCCTTCGACAAGTGTGACCATGGCGTAATAGCGCACAAAATGCGCGCTAAAGGAATAACAGGAAAAGTTGGTCGATGGATCTATAATTTCCTCACTAACAGAACACAGAGAGTAGTCGTCAACAGAGTAAAGTCCGAGGCAGCTACGGTGAAAAGCTCTGTTCCACAAGGCACAGTACTAGCTCCCATCTTGTTCCTCATCCTCATATCCGACATAGACAGGGATGTCAGCCACAGCACCGTGTCTTCCTTTGCAGATGACACCCGAATCTGCATGACAGTGTCTTCCATTGCAGACACTGCAAGGCTCCAGGCGGACATCAACCAAATCTTTCAGTGGGCTGCAGAAAACAATATGAAGTTCAACGATGAGAAATTTCAATTACTCAGATATGGTAAACATGAGGAAATTAAATCTTCATCAGAGTACAAAACAAATTCTGGCCACAAAATAGAGCGAAACACCAACGTCAAAGACCTGGGAGTGATTATGTCGGAGGATCTCACCTTCAAGGACCATAACATTGTATCAATCGCATCTGCTAGAAAAATGACAGGATGGATAATGAGAACCTTCAAAACTAGGGAGGCCAAGCCCATGATAACACTCTTCAGGTCACTTGTTCTATCTAGGCTGGAATATTACTGCACTCTAACAGCACCTTTCAAGGCAGGTGAAATTGCCGACCTAGAAAATGTACAGAGAACTTTCACGGCGCGCATAACGGAGATAAAACACCTCAATTACTGGGAGCGCTTGAGGTTTCTAAACCTGTATTCCCTGGAACGCAGGAGGGAGAGATACATGATTATATACACCTGGAAAATCCTAGAGGGACTAGTACCGAACTTGCACACGAAAATCACTCACTACGAAAGCAAAAGACTTGGCAGACGATGCACCATCCCCCCAATGAAAAGCAGGGGTGTCACTAGCACGTTAAGAGACCATACAATAAGTGTCAGGGGCCCGAGACTGTTCAACTGCCTCCCAGCACACATAAGGGGGATTACCAACAGACCCCTGGCAGTCTTCAAGCTGGCACTGGACAAGCACCTAAAGTCAGTTCCTGATCAGCCGGGCTGTGGCTCGTACGTTGGTTTGCGTGCAGCCAGCAGCAACAGCCTGGTTGATCAGGCGCTGATCCACCAGGAGGCCTGGTCACAGACCGGGCCGCGGGGGCGTTGACCCCCGAAACTCTCTCCAGGTAAACTCCAGTTCTTTCCATATCTGAGCAATTGGAAATTGCCACCATTGGACATTGTTATTTTCCATTGCCCACTTGAAGGCATTGTTAATACCTGCTTGCAATTTATTCATGTCTTCTACTGAGACAACTTTTTATGCAAAGGATGACAAAACTGTGGCTAGTGTTTTTATGTCTTCTGTGAGGATGAGAAACTGCCTTGCAGTACTGAACTTTTTGTTATATTAAGACTATTTTTCTTTACTACTGCTTCTTTTGTTCTCTTCATTAGAAGAGAACCCATTTCCTGCATTTTGTTGTACAGCAGACAGCCATAAGTCATGTGATCATAGCTCTTATTTTCAATATTTTGTGAGCTGCATTGGAATTTATTTCCATTGATGGTGTGCATTTCAGTTAGAAATCACCTTGGCAGACAGACCTGGGACCTCCCACTACACAGGCAACTCCATTGTCTTAGTGTTGCATTGCAGGGTAGGTATGAGGGAAGGTGAGGCAGTGTAAATAAGCAGCCTTCCACACGGGCCAGTGTACAGTGGACCCTCTGTTTTCTTCGATCTCCATTATCGCCGATTTTGGTTTTGGCCGACTTTTTTCATTGATTTTTTGGTTGTTTTTGTCGATTACCTCCGTTTTCGTCGATCATACGGAACCTGTCCAGTGCCTAGCATGCAGACAAAGTCGCCTCCCACACCATTCTCAGCCAGTATAGCATTGTTTCTTGATGAGTGAACATATCCTGCCAGGTCATACGAAACATTTCATATTAATCCATTGTTTTTGCTACTTGTTTATTGTGTGTGACTGCTAAATAAGCCACCATGGGCCCAAAGAAAGCTTCTAGTGCCAGCCTTTAGTAAAGAATATGAGAAACACAATGTAATTCAAGGGAAAGTTTGTAGAAAAATACGAAAGTTGTGGTGGTAGAGGATAGTAGTGGTTGTGATAGTGGTAGAGGGTGGTGGTGGTGGTAGAGGGTGGTATCGGTGATGCTGGTAGAGGGGTGCCTTCTTCATTGATTCAGCAATTCTACTAACTCCTCCAATTTGTGGAGTTATATAGGGCTACTGAAAACATTTCCACCTCAGCTGCAGCCTTCAACATTATGTAAGTAAATAAGTAAGTTTATTCAGGTATACACAAATACAGTTACATAGATTATCATACATAGCAGCATATGTGTAGAGAACCTTGGATAACCCAAAAAAGTCAGAGTGACTTATTTCCACTGGGGTACTTTTACCTTATTATTGTAATATAAAGGTTATAATATCTTATCATACTAGAAAGACTATCTGCTACACGAGGGTCATTACTAGGAATAAGATAAAATTACACGCGTGTTAGCTAAAAAAAAATTAAAAATCTTTCCCCTCCCTTTCTGTAGCTACATTCATCAGACACCTTTTAGCACTCTTCTTGAACTGATTCATGCTATGACTGGCTTTGACATGTGCAGGCGGTCTGTTCCATTCCTTTATTGCTATACAATAAAAGGTGTTTGAAGCCTGGCCACTGACTGTGGGTACTACAAAGTTGTCTTCTCTCCTTCTAGTACTATGATTGCTTTGGTTCCCAGCCTTGACAAAATTGGCAGCAAGATATTCTGGACACTGTGAGCAATTTTATAAACATGACTTAGCTTCAGTTGTTTTACTCTGTCTTCAACGTTCAGCATATCCAACTGCTGTAATTCATCCTGGCCTACATGCTCTCTTGGACCCAGGTCCAGGATAAATCTTACCATTTTGTTCTGGGTGATTTGCAGTCTTATCTTTTTTTTTTTTTTTTTTTTTTTTTTGTCAAGGCAGAGTACCATGAAGAGCAAGCATAATCCATATGACACTGTATAAGGGCTAGACATAGGGTCCTGTCTATAGAGGAATTTCAGTCTGGCATTCGCTTTCTTTACTACACTGTTCCCTATCAGTTCTGACATGCATGGGTCAAAGGGGATTCCCAGATATTTTACTGAGGAAACCAAAGTGATGGGCTCCCCATTACACTGGACATTAAAATTATTTATCCTTCTCAGTTTATGTTTCGTGCCAAAGAGAATGGCTTCAGTTTTCTCAAGGTGTAATGATAATTTGTCTACTAACCATTTGCTGCAGGACTCTAGTTCCAGTGTTAATACATTAGCTATATCTTGTGGGTCTTTACCTGACACTAGCAGAGCACTGTCATCTGCATACAGTAGGAGTTTGCACTTGACACTGATAGTCATGTTGTTAACGTACCATAGGAATGATAATGGACCCAGAATACTACCTTGGGGAACTCCACATGCTATCAGCAGGGGTTCTGATTCTGTTTTGTTGATTTTGACAATTTGTTTCCAGTTGCTAAGGTAGGACTTAAACCAGTCTACAGAGCCTATACCAATAGCTTGAAGTTTCTTAAATAATATATTGTGGTTGACAGTATCGAAGGCCTTTTGTAGGCCTAAGGTTACCATACCTATGAGGTTCTCCATTGACATTTCAGTTCTCAAGTAATCCATCAGATTAATTAGGGAGGTGTCGGTTGAGTAACATCTTCTAAAGCCTGATTGATAGCTATGGAGAATGTTGTTGTCATTAAGGTACTTAACCACTTGACAGTACACTGCCCTCTAGAATTTTGGATATTATACTGAGTATACTAACAGGCCTATAGTTGCTTATATCAGACCTACTATTTTTCTTGAAGAGAGGAGTAACTCTGGACTCCTTGAACCCCTCCGGTTATCGTAGGGGTTCTTAAAAGGAGATATCGAGGGTTGAAGGTAGACACTTGTTGGATGGTAACGATATATTGTCAGACTGTGGTAATGGGAGATGGAGCCCCCAGCCATCCTTGTCCTGCCTATGTCTACATGCCGACTGAGAGGGAGGCAGAGGTACGAATGTACACATGTGCATCCCGTGACGTCACACAAACAGTCAAAGGCCTAAAAGGGATCTTCTGTATGAACACATGGATGGTACTATGATATGCTATACAACACACATAAGGGGATCAGCAACTATGCTGACAGCTCGGTCATGTTACGTATGTCGTCTCGACATTCACTACTATCCTATAGGCTGAACAGGCAGGTGGTTCTGGGCTGATTCTATGCAATAACAAATTCATATATAACTTAGAACTAATGGATGGTATCATAATGGATATTACAAAATGAGTTTTACGTAATGGGTGTTAACGTAATGATTTTTAACATAATGCATTACAAACTATAAGAACAAATCATTGTACAATATGGGATGGAATTGATCGATCGATCTGTATTCATGCACTTTACGGATTCTGAGGAAGAATAAATATATATATACAAGGTGAAATTAACAGCAAAGGCATCTGATGCGCACTCAGATCATTACTATCAAATTCTCAGAATACGGAGGGAACGTGAATACGAAAAAAAAAAAAATCTGAAAAACTAATCGGTTAATAACAAACAGTTGACAATTTACTTCATCTCGGACATCTAGTTATTCAGACTATGTACATTTAAACCCAATTCTGCGAGGGTGAGGTTTACATATGCAGAATGGTTATCATCTCTGGGAGGATCGAATTCCTCTGCAATGGCTAACACATGCCTTGACTGAGGGAGATCTGAACGAGTATCTACAAAAGATACTTGTGGGTTTCTCATTACTTGTTGAGTACGCAGGGAGTAAAGACATTCAGGTTGATTATCTGACCGAGTATTTGAGGTAGAGGGTACAGAGTCAAGAGGATTTTCAGCATCTGTCACATTAGTCTGGGTAGCAATATCATCAACATCGCACACTAATTTCATATGATCTAAATGTGATTCTTTGTACTTACCAGTACTAATTTCTCTAACCTTATTGCCAGAGATATGTTCTACAACTCGATAAGGGCCAACAAACTTTTGATTGAGCTTAGGCATTTCGGATGTTTTGTTGAAATTTATCAGCATTACTCTTGAACCTACTTTTACTTTTGATGGCTTAGCACGGCTATTAGTTACTCTAGTAAATTCTGCTGTTGATTTATGAAGTGTTTCACGGATTCTTCTAAAAACACTTTGAGCCATACTTATACGAGTTGCTACGAAATCATCAGGGTTGTAATTAGGTTTCGGAGTGGAATATAACAACTCATAGGGTAAACGCTTGTCTACACCATACAATGCATAATGTGGAGTATCACCTATGGAAGCATTGTAAGCAGAATTTATGGCACATAGGACATCTGGTATAACTTCATCCCAAGTTTCACTATTGGGGTTGATAGTGGCTCTCAGGACATCAAGTACTTTCTTATTGGTTCATTGGGCTAACCCATTGCTGGCAGGATGATGAGGAACAATGGTAGATTTAGAGATCTTGTATAAAGTACACAAATTTTCAAGAAACTCATTACAGAATTCACCTCCATTATCTGTCACTAAGGACTTAGGGGTGGTATGCCTGCAGATAATGCGTTCTTTAAACGCTTTAGCTACTGTCTCGGCAGTCTTATCTGCAATAGGAACTAACTCACAATATCTGGTGAAATGGTCTACCATAACACACAGATGTTTGTTGCCTTGGAGAGAACATTTAAAATTGGTTAACAAGTCAAGGGCAACTCTTTCCCACGGTTCGCTAGTGGTTGGGTACACTTGGATTGGATTAGGCCCATTGACATTTCCTTTATGTTGCATACAAACACTACATTTCTTAACATACTCTGAAATGTCAGTTGCCATACATGGCCAAAAGTATTTCATTCTGGCTTGTTTCACAGAATGATCAATACCAGGGTGTGCAACACCTGGTGCATCATGAACTAGCTGTAGAGCTACGTTCACTAGTGACTGTGGAATTACTAACTGGTACACCCTTCTACTTGGAGTACCCAACTCGGCTGTTCGATACAGTAATTCCTGGCTCATTACAAAGTCACTAATGGGTGCTGGTGGCTTCACAGTAAGAATAAGATCTTCCTGGAGCAGGAATCGAATCACACCAGACCACGTGCGATCTGTTCTTTGGGCATTTTTGACATCCTCGACAGTAAATGGAGGATCTGCAGTAACTACACTAACGTGTCGCGATAAAGCATCTGCGACTACATTTGACTTGCCAGGTAAATGTTCAAAAGTGGGATTGAACTCTTGGATAGTTAAGGTCCATCTGGCTAACCTTCCAGTAGGTTGTTTGTTCTGGAATAAATGTATCAGTGGTGCATGGTCTGTCAAGACATGAACAGGGTACTGGTAAATAATGTCTCAGAAGTGCTTTAAAGACCATACTATTGTTAAAGCTTCTTGCTCCGTTACTGTATACTAATTATGTTCAGCCTTCGTAAGGACTCGGCTAGCAAATGCAACTGGGTTGTACTTGCCATCAGTCTTCTGAGCTAGTACGGCACCTATGCCAATTGAACTAGCATCAGTTGTCAGATAGAAGGGCTTAGAAAAATCTGGGAATTTCAAAATAGGAGCGGACGTTAGCTTTTCTTTTAGTGTTTGGAATGCTCTTTCTTGACGGAAGGTCCAAACGAAAGGAGCATCTTTCTTAAGCAATTCAGTTAGCGGAGCTGCTATTGAAGAAAAATTTGCAATGAAAGATCTGTAGAAACCTGCTAGACCCACAAAGGATCTTACAGCATCAGCAGTTTTGGGAGTTGGAAAATTTAATACTGCCGTTACTTTACTTTGATCAGGCATAACCCCTCTAGGAGTGACTACGTGACCAAGAAACTTAATTTCTGATCTGAAAAACTGACGTTTGGACAGTTTGATCATTAAATTGGCTTTTTCAAGCTTGCCAAGTACTATATCAAGTCTTTTCAGGTGTGTATCCACATCTTTGGACATGACGATTACGTCGTCTAAGTACACCATAAGTGCTTTACCTATAAGACCTCTAAAGATATTGGTCATGAGTCTAGAGAACGTGATAGGTGAGGATCGTAATCCAAAAGCCATTCGGAGGAAGTGATAATGACCTGTGGGAGTAGAGAATGCGGTTAACTCTTGGCTGTCCTCGTGAAGATGGACTTGCCAAAACCCTTGTAACAAGCCTAGGGTCGAGAAGACTTTGTTATCTCTGATATTGCGTAAAAGATCACCTAGTACAGGAAGTGGGAAGCGATCTGGAATGGTTTTCGCATTTAACTTCCTAAAGTCAATCACCGGGCTCCAAGTGCCGTCCTTCTTAGGCACTAGGATCAAGGGTGCATTCCAGGGTGAATTGCTATGTGCAATAACTCCATCATTGAGCATCTGATTGATCAATTCCTCTGCGACAGCAACTTGGGAATGAGGCATTCTGTACGCAGGTATATAGGCATAGTACCAGGTTCAAGTGGAATACGATGGGACAACAAGTTCGTTATACCCATCTCACCTGGTAAGGCAATGGCTTTACGACATTTGTTCAACAGAGTCAACAAACGCTTGACTTCATCTGGGAAGTCAGTGGGAGCTAAGTCTCTCTCCTCAACTGGTGGAATGGATTGATCCAGTGGAGTGGATGAGGTCTCCACTGTTGAAATAGCACCGACCCACTGGTCAGGTGGCACGTCATCCTGTACTTGAACAGGGTAAGGATAGTGAACCAGGTCAACGAGATTGGTATTTGCTCTGAGACGAACACTGTGACCCGAAGTGTTAGCAAGGAATAAATGGATCTTACTGTCTCTTACAATGTGTAAGGAAGGTTCAACAAATAAACCCTTGACCTTGCAGGAATCACTGTCAACCAGGACGTTATCACCATCTGGAACATTAGGAACAACAACCAACACTCTAGTAAGAGCACTAGCCGCAACAGAGACGTCTTTCTGCAGATGGCATGTGACATCAACAAGAGATGGCATTACTAGTTTCAAGTAATCGTTTTCCGACAAGGCGTCCCCCGTGGAGAAACTACTACTTGGACTAGCAGACATTGCAGGGATAGGCTGAGCACTCAAAGCAGCCTGAGCGTCCTCGGACACTTGAGGCAATACACTATCTTGCATATCTGAAGGTGTAGGTGGAACACAGATGGGAGTGACAGAGTTACCAGTGCCTGACCACTTGGGTACGCTACTGGAGAATGCATTGGCTCGTAAGGACTTAATCCGTACATCATACTCTGCGGCAGTATGACAGATTTCTGATCCAAGCTGGTAACCCCAAAATGGAACTATCAAGTCGTCAATTTGGGCATGCCATCGGTACGGGTCGAGCACAATGCGTAAGTCTCGCATGGAAGCAAATCTCAGTAGAAGGTCACCAGGGAAAGTAATCTGGTCGACAACAAGAAAAGAAGCAGTAAAGTCTCTTCCTTGGATAGTAAAGGTGAGTGAAGTCTGACCTTGGACTCGCAGAAGGGAGCCAGCTACTCCACTAAGGGAGGTTACAGTAGTTGGTTCAACGAGGAGGACACGGCGTAACTGCTTCTCTTTAAACAAGCTAGACCTGATATTAACTTGCGCACCAGAGTCCATGAACACATGAACGGGCGCATTATGGACAGAAGCTTGTACTAAAGGACCATTCATTTCGTTAGGAGTTATGTGCAAACGGAAAGGTGGGTCATCATCGGAGAAGGCATTTTCTGCTTCATCCCCAAATTCCTCTACGTCAGAGACGTGTGAAGCAGCATCAACAGCAGGGTTGTCATTCTCAAGGCTGGCTAAGGCTTCATAGGAATTTTGAACGGGGATGGTGTACTCATTATCACCTACTGTCACGACTGGACGAGTAGCCTGGGGCGCTCGGATTCCCCCGAATTGGAAGAATGAGCCTGGTTCTGGTTAGTTTGTGAACCACGACGTCTGTTTCCTCTCCTGGCTCTGCGGTTGGAACGGCCACGGAAAGATCTAGAGTACTGCAGGTTGTAGAGAGCATTGCACTCGGATGTTTCATGTCCATGAATTCTATGATAAGTACAGTAGGGAAGATCTGACTGGTACTCATCATTAGTACGACGCTTCTTAGGGTGACTATCAGGACAGTTAATAGCAATATGGCCACGGTAACCACAATTGTAGCAAGTTCTTTGACTGTGGGTACTGTACATACTACGGGTGCTACGGGAATGATGGCTCTTAACACTAGCTTTGGATGATGGATGCGAGTGATTAAGGTTGGGAGTTTTGGCAGTAGCACAAACTAGAGGAAGTACAGGAGTGGACAAAGTGGTTGGCGTAGACTTATGATAAGGGAAGATTCCCTCGGGACACAAATTTCGTACATGGATGAGAGCTGCGAGTGGTCCCGTAGTAGCATCTAGCGGACTTGAATTGTACACATACATAGATGTCGGTGGCATTAGTTGTTTAATAACTCCGAATGCGGCTAATTTGGCAAACCCTTCAAGGGCTGGACTGACTGGGTTGTTCTGACTCCCCCACCACAGACTGGAAGCTGGCTTACTTTGCAAACTCGGGTCAACCCCTCGGGAGTGATGCAAATAAGCAGATAAACACTAATACAAAGAGACTGACCATTGAATAATGTAGTGGCTGGTAGAAACTTGGGCGAGTAGCTGGCTTGAGGTAGCTGGCTGGCTAGGTCGAGCGTACCCTGATCGGCAGGCCTAGTCACAAAATGTCGGCCGGCCCAGTAGAAATTTATCTCCAGAAATCACTGTAATTGTCAGAATTACAGGCCCTCCGCTGCCACCAATTTATTGTAGGGGTTCTTAAAAGGAGATATCGAGGGTTGAAGGTAGACACACTTGTTGGATGGTAACGATATATTGTCAGACTGTGGTAACGGGAGATGGAGCCCCCAGCCTGCCTCGTCCTGCCTATGTCTACACGCCGACTGAGAGGGAGGCAGAGGTACGAACGTACACATGCGCATCCCGTGACGTCACACAAACAGTCACAGGCCTAAAAGGGATCTTCTATACAAACGTATGGATGGTACTATGATATGCTATACAACACATATAAGGGGATCAGCAACTATGCTGACACGGTATGGTATTAGTGGTAATGGACAAATTTATTATGTGAGCGATAGGGATTGACAATTCAGAAGCACCATCTTTTAGGAACTTAGACGGGATGTTATCCAGGCCAGTGCTCTTAGTTGGGTTTAACCTGCTTAGTTCTTTTTGAATAAAGTCATGAGATACACTTTCTAGTTGACAACTTTTTGGAGTTACCCTTTTATTGGTATAGTATGTTTGAAACTTATCTGAGCCTGTGTTAAAGGTATCTGATGCAGCTGGTAGTTTACAGTGGTCCCTCGTTTATCGTCGTTAATCCGTTCCTGGAAGTGCGACGATTATTGAAATAGACAATTTTCGAATCAATTTTCCCCATAAGAAATAATGTTCTTGACACCCAGAAGTATTAAAACAAAAAATTTTTTTACATGAAATATAGATGTAGTACATAAACAGTACAATGGGACATGACGAATGAAACACTAACAGCATAACACTTACCTTTATTGGTGATTCTTCTTAGTGTATGGAAGACTGGAGGAGGAGAGAAATTGGATAAGTTACTGTTTGGAAGGGAATCCCCTTCCATCAACACCTCAGGTACCAAGTCTTTTTCTGGGGTTACTTCTCTTCTCTAAAATGGGCCAAGACTCTGTCACTGTACAAGTTGCTGATATGGCTTGCAACATCCTTCTCAGGGTGATGCTTCTCCATAAATCTTTCCATCTTACCCCACATTTCACCATGCCTTATCACACTGTGTATGCCACTACGCTTCTTAAATCTCTCAAACCAACCTTTTCTGGCCTTAAATTCACAATTATCAGTACTCGTTGCAGGCAGTTTCTTTACCAGATCGTCATGCAACTGCCTAGCCCTTTCACAAATAATTGATGTCATAAGACTATCTCCTGCTAATTGTTTCTCGTTTATCCACACCAATAGTAACTTCTCAACATCTTCAAGTACTGGTGATCTCATTTGTCAGCATATTTACCCCCTTTGCAACAACAGCTTCCTTGATTTCCTTTTTCGTGGCCACGATGGAAGATATGGTTGTATGGGATTTGTTATACATCCTGGCCAGTTTGGCCACACGTACGCCACTTTCATATTGTTCAGTGATGTTTTTCTTTAATTCAGTCGTATTTCTCACCTTCTTTACCAAAGGCTTGGCACTAGGAGCTTTCTTTGGAGCCATGGTAGCTTATTTAGCACTTGCAAGCACTAAAATGAATGGAATATTATGAAATATTTCGTATGAACAAGTGAGGGGACCGTTGCTTACTGGTAAACAATAGCACACTAGCTGAGAAAGGAGGCTGAGGCGGCTCAGAGCCGTGAGTACGCGTCCAGGATGAACGACGACTGGCGAGTCAACAAGTCTCTGTACTCTCTTCCTCACCCTTTGGAATTCATTTAGTGCTGCAATATCCTGTCTGTTTGTTTTAAATCTTTTTAGCAAGTGATCTCTGAGTTTCATATTATCTAATGCAGTGGACCCCTGGTTATCAGCCATAATCCGTTCCTGAAGGTTGGCCGATAACTGAATTAATATTATTTCCCATAAGAATTAACGGAAATAAAATTAATTCGTTCCAAACAAAAATATTCACAAAAAAAAAAAATTTACAATTATGTAAGTATTACATACCTTTATTGAAGGCTAATGCTGGCTTCTGGAAGATAGGGAGGAGGAAAGAGGGAGGAGTTAGTGTTTGGAAGGGGAATCCCCCTCCATGAAGACTTTAGGTAGCAATGCCTTCTCTGGGGTTACCTCCCTTCTGTCTTTTAATGCCACTAGGACCAGTTTGAGAGTCACTGGACCCCTGTCTCACAAAATAACTGTCTACAATCCTCTGATATATACTCTAAAATGAATAAAATATGTCATTCACGTGGTGGTATGGGCGGTGTCGGCGGTGGACAAGTGTGTCTGGAGACCGGGCAAAATACTTCATGAATAATTTAGCTAATACCATCTATATGGCTTATTTATATATCACAGTTCATCTAATATGACATAAAAAAAAAAACAATAAAAATAACATAGAAACATGATATATATTCTAGAATGAATAAAATACAGTGGTCCCTCGTTGTTCGTAATTAATCCGTTCCTGGAGCCGTTACTATAAATGAAATTTACGATTTACGAATCAATTTTCCCCATAAGAAATAATGTAAATACAATTAATCCGTTCCTGACACCCAGAAGTATTAAAACAAAAAAATTTTTAACATGAAATATACATGTAGTACATAAACAATACAATGGGAAATGATGAATGAAACATTAACAGCATAACACTTACCTTTATTGGAGATTCTTCTTAGTGTATGGGAGACTGGAGGAGGAGAGAGAGTGGATTGTTTATAGTTTGTAAGGGGAATCCCCTTCCATCAACACCTCAGGTACCATTTGCTTTTCTGGGGTTGCTTCTCTTCTCTGTTTCTTAATGCCACTAGGACCACCTTGAGAGTCACTGGAGTCCTGTCTCACAAAATAACTGTGGAGAGAGCTCTGTTTCTGGCATCTCTTTAACCCTTTGAGGGTCGACAGGCCCTCTCCGAAACTCGTTCTCAGGGTCGGCCAAATTTAAAAAAAAAAAAAAATATATTTTCTCTTATGAAAAGATAGAGAATCTTTTCCCGATCATAAAGACACCAAAAGTTTGAAATTTGATAGAAAACTTACGGAATTATGCTCTCGCAAAGTTAGCGGTCTCGGCGATGTTTACGTATCGGCGATTTTGCCCACTTTGAGCCCCATTTTCGGCCAATTTCACTGTACTAGTCGACAAAAAACATGAATATTTCGCTAGAACTCCATTTTTTCTATCGAATGGGTGCAAGAAACCACCCATTTATAAATTCAACTATCCAGTACAGTGGTCAGAATTTAGCAATTTTGCCAATTTCACACAAATTTCAAAAGATGCCAATTTCCAAATAGGGTCCAGAATAAACAAGAAAGACATTCCTGGCACTAAAATGACATTTCCTCTAGTCATTAGTCACGTCTCAAGGCCCCTCTTATATTCTTTTGCTTTCCACTTTGAATTTTTATTCTCACAAAAAATATAAGATTTACTGTTATGCAGACTACTGCATTAGTGTAAAAAATGGTATAAATATTATTGGTGCACTTGTAAAAGAATATTAGACTCTCCAGTTGACGTGTATTGCACGCTTGGCACGATTTGTTTACTTTTGAAGTTTGGTAAAAATCGAACATTTCTGCTACTTTGAGCTCAATTTCAAGGCACCTTTCATTGTAAAACCAGTCAAAATCATCTCAATTTCTGTAATATGTCTTCCATTCTATAAAATGAGACCAAGAAAACTAGAATACAACAATAAATACCATACGAAAATACACTGCAAAGTCGCCGATTTATTAAAAAAAAATGGTCAAAGTTTTTTTTTTCTCATTATGCACTGTGTGCTGCAGGATTTTTTTTAGACTGTGCACACTGACCACATAGACCCATTCTTTCATATGAAGGCCTACCAGCTTTCTCCCACTAGATTTGAGGCCGCTAGAATTTATGAGTACTAGTACGTCAAAAACCCCTACGCGTAAAACGTACTAGTACGACCAAAACCCTCAAAGGGTTAACACTTCCCTAAAATGGCCCAGGACTTTGTCACTGTACATGTTGCCAACCTGGCTTGCAACAACCTTGTTAGGGTGACGTTTCTCCATAAAGCTTTCCATCTTACCCCACATAGTAAAAATCTCTTTAATTTCTGAAGAAGGCACCTTCTTCCATCTCTCTTCCTCCTCCTCTGCAGCAAGATTCTGAGCTGCGATGTGTTGCTCTTCCTGCTGAAGCTCTTGCAGCTCCTCAGTGGTGAGCTCTTCATTGTGGTCTTCCACCAATTCTTCCACATCCTCCAAACTCGCATCCAACCCCATGGAACTCCCCAGTGCCACAATTGATTTTACAACAGACATAGGCTCATTAGGATCAGTCCCAAATTCTTCAAAATCCCTCTTGTCGACACAATCTGGCCACAATTTACTCCAGGCAGAGTTCAAAGTCCTGGTAGTCATTCCCTTCCAAGCCATACCTATAAGGGTTATGCAGTGGAGGATGCTGAAGTGTTCTCTCCAAAATCCCTTAAGGCCAAGTGAGTGTCTGTGGTCAGTCAAGCACCTGTGAAACATTGCTTTTATGTAGTTTTTTTTAAAGTTTGCAATAACTTGCTGGTCCATGGGTTGGAGGAGAGGAGTGGTATTCGGGGGCAAGAACTTTACTGTGATGAACCCAAACTCCTCGAAAATTAGGTCATCCAAGTTTGGAGGATGAGCAGGTGCATTGTCCATTACTAGCAGGCACTTGAGATCCAATTTCTTTTCCATGAGATACTCCTTCAGTGGAGAGGAATAAATGGGATTAGGTCAGGGGTTTCAAATAGAGTTAGAGCTAAAGAAGGAGTAGCAATAATGTTGAAGGATAAGCTATGGCAGGAAAAGAGGGACTATAAATGTATTAATTCAAGGATTATGTGGAGTAAAATAAAGATTGGATGTGAAAAGTGGATTATAATAAGCGTGTATGCACCTGGAGAAGAGAGAAGTGTAGAGGAGAGAGAGAGATTTTGGGAAATGTTGAGTGAATGCGTGGGGAGTTTTGAATCAAGTGTGAGAGTAATGGTGGTTGGGGATTTCAATGCTAAAGTGGGTAAAAATGTTATGGAGGGAGTAGTAGGTAAATTTGGGGTGCCAGGGGTAAATGTAAATGGTGAGCCTTTAATTGAGCTATGTGTAGAAAGAGATTTGGTAATAAGTAATACATATTTTATGAAAGAGGATAAATAAACATACAAGGTATGATGTAGCACGTAATGAAGGTAGTTTATTAGATTATGTATTAGTGGATAAAAGGTTGATGGGTAGGCTCCAGGATGTACATGTTTATAGAGGGGCAACTGATACATTGGATCATTATTTAGTTGTAGCTACAGTTAGAGTAAGAGGTAGATGGGAAAAGAGGAAGGTGGCAACAACAAGTAAGAGGGAGGTGAAAGTGTATAAACTAAGGGAGGAGGAAGTTCGGGTGAGATATAAGTGACTATTGGCAGAAAGGAGGGCTAGTGCAAAGATGAGTAGTGGGGGGAGGGGGTTGAAGAGGGTTGGAATAGTTTTAAAAATGCAGTATTAGAATGTGGGGCAGAAGTTTGTGGTTATAGGAGGGTGGGGGCAGGAGGAAAGAGGAGTGATTGGTGGAATGATGAAGTAAAGAGTGTGATAAAAGAGAAAAAGGTAGCTTATGAGAGGTTTTTACAAAGCAGAAGTGTTATAAGAAGAGCAGAGTATATGGAGAGTAAAAGAAAGGTAAAGAGAGTGGTGAGAGAGTGCAAAAGGAGAGTAGATGATAGAGTGGGAGAGGCACTGTCAAGAAATTTTAATGAAAATAAGAAAAAATTTTGGAGTGAGTTAAACAAGTTAAGAAAGCCTAGGGAAAGTATGGATTTGTCAGTTAAAAACAGAGTAGGGGAGTTAGTAGATGGGGAGATGGAGGTATTGGGTAGATGGCGAGAATATTTTGAGGAACTTTTAAATGTTAAGGAAGAAAGAGAGGCAGTAATTTCATGCACTGGTCAGGGAGGTATACCATCTTTTAGGAGTGAAGAAGAGCAGAATGTAAGTGTGGGGGAGGTACATGAGGCATTACGTAAAATGAAAGGGGGTAAAGCAGCTGGAACTGATGGGATCATGACAGAAATGTTAAAAGCAGGAGGGGATATAGTGTTGGAGTGGTTGGTACTTTTGTTTAATAAATGTATGAAAGAGGGGAAGGTACCTAGGGATTGGCAGAGAGCATGTATAGTCCCTTTATATAAAGGGAAAGGGGACAAAAGAGACTGTAAAAACTATAGAGGAATAAGTTTACTGAGTATACCAGGAAAAGTGTACGGTAGGGTTATAATTGAAAGAATTAGAGGTAAGACAGAATGTAGGATTGCAGATGAGCAAGGAGGTTTCAGAGTGGGTAGGGGATGTGTAGATCAAGTGTTTACATTGAAGCATATATGTGAACAGTATTTAGATAAAGGTAGGGAAGTTTTTATTGCATTTATGGATTTAGAAAAGGCATATGATAGAGTGGTAGGATTGCTGGTTTCTTTTTCTGTCTCATAAACACGCTAGATAACAGGAATATCTTGCTACTCCTACTTACACTTTGGTCACACTTCACAGACACGCACATGCATATATGCCCATGCACATGCGTGAGCGTGTTTGATAGGAGTGAATGGAGACAAATGGTTTTTAATACTTGACGTGCTGTTGGAGTGTGAGCAAAGTAACATTTATGAAGGGATTCAGGGAAACCGGCAGGCCGGACTTGAGTCCTGGAGATGGGAAGTACAGTGCCTGCACTCTGAAGGAGGGGTGTTAATGTTGCAGTTTAAAAACTGTAGTGTAAAGCACCCTTCTGGCAAGACAGTGATGGAGTGAATGATGGTGAAAGTTTTTCTTTTTCGGGCCACCCTGCCTTGGTGGGAATCGGCCGGTGTGATAATAAAAAAAAAAAATTATATATGTATGTATATATATATATATATATATTATATATATATATTATATATATATATATATAAATATATATATATATATATATATATATATATATATATATATATATATATAAAATGTTTTTCTCCTTTTTCTAAATAGCTCTTGTTCCTCTTTATTTAAATAACAAAAAGGCACAATACCGTGACTGGAAAGATACACAAATAACCCGCACATAAAAGAGAGAGGCTTACGACGACGTTTTGGTCCGACTTGGACCATTGACAAAGTCGGACCGAAACGTCGTCGTAAGCTTCTCTCTTTTATGTGCGGGTTATTTGTGTATTATTCCTCTTTATTTCTTCTATTGTCCATGGGGAAGTGGAGAAGAATCTTTCCTCCGTAAGCCATGCGTGTCGTATGAGGCGACTAAAATGCCGGGAGCAATGGACTAGTAACCGCTTCTCCTGTAGATATTTACTAAAAAAGAGAAGAAGAAAAACTTTATAAAACTGGGATGCTTAAATGTGCGTGGATGTAGTGCGGATGACAAGAAACAGATGATTGCTGATGTTATGAATGAAAAGATGTTGGATGTCCTGGCCCTAAGCGAAACAAAGCTGAAAGGGGTAGGGGAGTTTCGGTGGGGGGAAATAAATGGGATTAAATCTGGAGTATCTGAGAGAGTTAGAGCAAAGGAAGGGATAGCAGTAATGTTGAATGATCAGTTATGGAAGGAGAAAAGAGATTATGAATGTGTAAATTCAAGAATTATGTGGATTAAAGTAAAGGTTGGATGCGAGAAGTGGGTCATAATAAGCGTGTATGCACCTGGAGAAGAGAGGAATGCAGAGGAGAGAGAGAGATTTTGGGAGATGTTAAGTGAATGTATAGGAGCCTTTGAACCAAGTGAGAGAGTAATTTTGGTAGGGGACCTGAATGCTAAAGTAGGAGAAACTTTTAGAGAGGGTGTGGTAGGTAAGTTTGGGGTGCCAGGTGTAAATGATAATGGGAGCCCTTTGATTGAACTTTGTATAGAAAGGGGTTTAGTTATAGGTAATACATATTTTAAGAAAAAGAGGAAAATTAAGTATACAAGATATGATGTAGGGCAAAATGACAGTAGTTTGTTGGATTATGTATTGGTAGATAAAAGACTGTTGAGTAGACTTCAGGATGTACATGTTTATAGAGGGGCCACAGATATATCAGATCACTTTCTAGTTGTAGCTACACTGAGAGTAAAAGGTAGATGGGATACAAGGAGAATAGAAGCATCAGGGAAGAGAGAGGTGAAGGTTTATAAACTAAAAGAGGAGGCAGTTAGGGAAAGATATAAACAGCTATTGGAGGATAGATGGGCTAATGAGAGCATAGGCAATGGGGTCAAAGAGGTATGGGGTAGGTTTAAAAATGTAGTGTTAGAGTGTTCAGCAGAAGTTTGTGGTTACAGGAAAGTGGGTGCGGGAGGGAAGAGGAGCGATTGGTGGAATGATGATGTAAAGAGAGTAGTAAGGGAGAAAAAGTTAGCATATGAGAAGTTTTTACAAAGTAGAAGTGATGCAAGGAGGGAAGAGTATATGGAGAAAAAGAGAGAGGTTAAGAGAGTGGTGAAGCAATGTAAAAAGAGAGCAAATGAGAGAGTGGGTGAGATGTTATCAACAAATTTTGTTGAAAATAAGAAAAAGTTTTGGAGTGAGATTAACAAGTTAAGAAAGCCTAGAGAACAAATGGATTTGTCAGTTAAAAATAGGAGAGGAGAGTTATTAAATGGAGAGTTAGAGGTATTGGGAAGATGGAGGGAATATTTTGAGGAATTGTTAAATGTTGATGAAGATAGGGAAGCTGTGATTTCGTGTATAGGGCAAGGAGGAACAACATCTTGTAGGAGTGAGGAAGAGCCAGTTGTGAGTGTGGGGGAAGTTCGTGAGGCAGTAGGTAAAATGAAAGGGGGTAAGGCAGCCGGGATTAATGGGATAAAGATAAAAATGTTAAAAGCAGGTGGGGATATGGTTTTGGAGTGGTTGGTGCAATTATTTAATAAATGTATGGAAGAGGGTAAGGTACATAGGGATTGGCAGAGAGCATTCATAGTTCCTTTGTATAAAGGCAAAGGGGATAAAAAGAGTGCAAAAATTATAGGGGGATAAGTCTGTTGAGTATACCTGGCAAAGTGTATGGTAGAGTTATTATTGAAAGAATTAAGAGTAAGACGGAGAATAGGATAGCAGATGAACAAGGAGGCTTTAGGAAAGGTAGGGGGTGTGTGGACCAGGTGTTTACAGTGAAACATATAAGTGAACAGTATTTACATAAGGATAAAGAGGTCTTTGTGGCATTTATGGATTTGGAAAAGGCGTATGACAGGGTGGATAGGGGGGCAATGTGGCAGATGTTGCAGGTGTATGGTGTAGGAGGTAGGTTACTGAAAGCAGTGAAGAGTTTTTACGAGGATAGTGAGGCTCAAGTTAGAGTATGTAGGAAAGAGGGAAATTATTTCCCAGTAAAAGTAGGCCTTAGACAAGGATGTGTGATGTCACCGTGGTTGTTTAATATATTTATAGATGGGGTTGTAAGAGAAGTAAATGCGAGGGTCTTGGCAAGAGGCGTGGAGTTAAAAGATAAAGAATCACACATAAAGTGGGAGTTGTCACAGTTGCTCTTTGCTGATGACACTGTGCTCTTGGGAGATTCTGAAGAGAAGTTGCAGAGATTGGTGGATGAATTTGGTAGGGTGTGCAAAAGAAGAAAATTGAAAGTGAATACAGGAAAGAGTAAGGTTATGAGGATAACAAAAAGATTAGGTGATGAAAGATTGGATATCAGATTGGAGGGACAGAGTATGGAGGAGGTGAATGTATTCAGATATTTGGGAGTGGACGTGTCAGCGGATGGGTCTATGAAAGATGAGGTGAATCATAGAATTGATGAGGGGAAAAGGGTGAGTGGTGCACGTAGGAGTCTGTGGAGACAAAGAACTTTGTCCTTGGAGGCAAAGAGGGGAATGTATGAGAGTATAGTTTTACCAACGCTTTTATATGGGTGTGAAGCATGGGTGGTGAATGTTGCAGCGAGGAGAAGGCTGGAGGCAGTGGAGATGTCATGTCTGAGAGCAATGTGTGGTGTGAATATAATGCAGAGAATTCGTAGTTTGGAAGTTAGGAGGAGGTGCGGGATTACCAAAACTGTTGTCCAGAGGGCTGAGGAAGGGTTGTTGAGGTGGTTCAGACATGTGGAGAGAATGGAGCAAAACAGAATAACTTCAAGAGTGTATCAGTCTGTAGTGGAAGGAAGGCGGGGTAGGGGTCGGCCTAGGAAAGTTTGGAGGGAGGGGGTAAAGGAGGTTTTGTGTGCGAGGGGCTTGGACTTCCAGCAGGCATGCGTGAGCGTGTTTGATAGGAGTGAATGGAGACAAATGGTTTTTAATACTTGACGTGCTGTTGGAGTGTGAGCAAAGTAACATTTATGAAGGGGTTCAGGGAAACCGGCAGGCCGGACTTGAGTCCTGGAGATGGGAAATACAGTGCCTGCACTCTGAAGGAGGGGTGTTAATGTTGCAGTTTAAAAACTGTAGTGTAAAGCACCCTTCTGGCAAGACAGTGATGGAGTGAATGATGGTGAAAGTTTTTCTTTTTCGGGCCACCCTGCCTTGGTGGGAATCGGCCAGTGTGATAATAAAAAAAAAATATGATAAAGTGGATAGAGGAGCAATGTGGCAGATGTTGCAAGTATATGGAATAGGTGGTAAGTTATTAAATGCTGTAAAGAGTTTTTATGAGGATAGTGAGGCTCAGGTTAGGGTGTGTAGAAGAGAGGGAGACTACTTCCCGGTAAAAGTAGGTCTTAGACAGGGATGTGTAGTGTCACCATGGTTGTTTAATATATTTATAGATGGGGTTGTAAAGGAAGTAAATGCTAGGGTGTTCGGGAGAGGGGTGGGATTAAATTTTGGGGAATCAAATTCAAAATGGGAATTGACACAGTTACTTTTTGCTGATGATACTGTGCTTATGGGAGATTCTAAAGAAAAATTGCAAAGGTTAGTGGATGAGTTTGGGAATGTGTGTAAAGGTAGAAAGTTGAAAGTGAACGTAGTAAAGAGTAAGGTGATGAGGGTATCAAATGATTTAGATAAAGGAAAATTGGATATCAAATTGGGGAGGAGGAGTATGAAAGAAGTGAATGTTTTCAGATACTTGGGAGTTGACGTGTCGGCGGATGGATTTATGAAGGATGAGGTTAATCATAGAATTGATGAGGGAAAAAAGGTGAGTGGTGCGTTGAGGTATATGTGGAGTCAAAAAACGTTATCTATTTAGGCAAAGAAGGGAATGTATGAAAGTATAGTAGTACCAACACTCTTATATGGGTGTGAAGCTTGGGTGGTAAATTCAGCAGCGAGGAGACGGTTGGAGGCAGTGGAGATGTCCTGTTTAAGGGCAATGTGTGGTGTAAATATTATGCAGAAAATTCGGAGTGTGGAAATTAGGAAAAGGTGTGGAGTTAATAAAAGTATTAGTCAGAGGGCAGAAGAGGGGTTGTTGAGGTGGTTTGGTCATTTAGAGAGAATGGATCAAAGTAGAATGACATGGAAAGCATATAAATCTATAGGGGAAGGAAGGCGGGGTAGGGGTCGTCCTCGAAAGGGTTGGAGAGAGGGGGTAAAGGAGGTTTTGTGGGCAAGGGGCTTGGACTTCCAGCAAGCGTGCGTGAGCGTGTTAGATAGGGGTGAATGGAGACGAATGGTTCTTGGGACCTGACGATCTGTTGGAGTGTGAGCAGGGTAATATTTAGTGAAGGGATTCAGGGAAACCGGTTATTTTCATATAGTGGGACTTGACTCCTGGAAATGGGAAGTACAATGCCTGCACTTTAAAGGAGGGGTTTGGGATATTGGCAGTTTGGAGGGATATGTTGTGTATCTTTATATGTGTATGCTTCTAAACTGTTGTATTCTGAGCACCTCTGCAAAAACAGTGATAATGTGCGAGTGTGGTGAAAGTGTTGAATGATGATGAAAGTATTTTCTTTTTGGAGATTTTGTTTCTTTTTTTTTGGGGGGGTCACCCTGCCTCGGTGGGAGACGGCCGACTTGTTGAAAAAAAAAAAAAAACTCCTTCACACTAGGGCCAAACACTTCGTTGAACCACTCTACAAAAATTTCCCTCGTGACCCATGCCTTACTATTAGATTTCCAAAACACACACAATTTACTCTTCATAACATTGTTTTTCCTGAACACACTGGGATTTTCAGAATGGTACACTAGTAATGGCTTCACTTTGAAATCCCCACTAGCATTAGCGCAGAACATTAGCGTCAGCCTGTCTTTCATAGGCTTATGTCCTGGCATTGCCTTTTCCTCTTGTGTAATGAAGGTCCTCTTTGGCATTTTCTTCCAAAAGAGGCCTGTTTCGTAACAATTGAACACTTGTTCAGGTTTCAGTCCTTCACTGTTTATGTACTCCTGGAATTCATGCACATATTTTTCAGCCGCCTTGTGGTCCGAACTGGCAGCCTCACCATGCCTTACCACACTGTGTATGCCAGTACGGTTCTTAAATCTCTCAAACCAGCCTTTGCTGGCCTTAAATTCACTCACTTCACCACTATTTGCAGGCAATTTCTTTACCAAATCTTCATGCAACTGCCTAGCCTTTTCACAAATAAACGAAGTCATAAGAGTATCTCCTGCTAATTGTTTCTCATTTATCCACACCAATAATAACTTCTCAACCTCTTCCAGTACTGGTGATCTCATTTTTGTCAGCATAGTTACTCCCTTTGCAACAACAGCATCCTTTATTTAATTTTTCTTGGCCACTATGGAACATAAGGTTGTGTAGGGTTTCTTATACATCCTGGACAGTTCGGCCACACTTGTACCACTTTCATATTGTCCAATGATGGTTTTCTTAAATTCAATCGTATTTCTCACCTACTTTACCACAGGCTTGGCACTAGAAGCTTTTTTTGGAGCCATGGTAGCTTATTTAGTACTTGCAAGCACTAAAATAAATGGAATATTATGAAATATTTCGCTGGAGCATGCGAGGGGACCTTCGCTCACTGGTAAACAATGCCAGACTGGCTGCCACCCTGGCCCACGCCGTGCATATGCGTCCCGGACGAACTACGACTCGCGAGTCAACCTACGAAAAGCGAGTCCATGTTTATACGAAAATACCCCTATGATTGGCGAATTTTAGGATTGCCGGGAACTAGGAAAAGCGGGGGACCACTTTGTCATTATGTAACAAGTGGTGGCCAAGTGGAGGCGGCCACAACCGCTCCCTCTTCGTTGTGGTAAACACTGCCATCTAGTGACGGCCTTTTGAAGCCGTCTATTATAATTGTTTTATGTAGTACATTATTATTATACAGTGGACCCTCACCTAACGATATTAATTGGTTCCCGAGAACGAATATCGTTAGGCGACTTTTTTATATATTTTATATATTTTATATATTTTATATATTTTATATATTTTCATATAGTCAGACTTGAGTCCTGGAAATGGGAAGTACAATGCCTGCACTTTAAAGGAGGGGTTTGGGATATTGGCAGTTTGGAGGGATATGTTGTGTATCTTTATACAGTGGACCCCCGCATACCGTACAATCCGCATACCGCTCACTTTTTTCGCAAAAATTTTGCCTCGCATACCGCCCAAAAACCCGTTCACCGCTCTTCGTCCGAGACGCGTCCAATGTGCGCCCTTAGCCAGCCTCACATGTTCCGCCGGTGGCATTGTTTACCAGCCAGCCTCCGCGGTAACATCCAAGCATACAATCGGAACATTTCGTATTATTACAGTGTTTTCGGTGATTTATCTGGAAAATAAGTGACCATGGGCCCCAAGAAAGCTTCTAGTGCCAACCCTACAGGAATAAGGGTGAGAATTACTATAGAGATGAAGAAAGAGGTCATTGATAAGTATGAAAGTGGAGTGCGTGTCGCCGACCTGGCCAGGTTGTACAAGAAACCCAAATCAACCATCGCTACTATTGTGGGCAACAGAAAGGCAATCAAGGAAGCTGTTCTTGCCAAAGGTTTAACTGTGTTTTCGAAACAGAGATCGCAAGTGATGGAAGATGTTGAGAGACACTTATTGGTGTGGATAAATGAAAAACAGGTAGCAGGAGATAGCGTCTCTCAAGCGATCATAAGCGAAAAGGCTAGGAAGTTGCATGAGGATTTAATTAAAAAAATGCCTGCAACTAGTGATGTGAGTGAATTTAAGGCCAGCAAAGGTTGGTTTGAGAGATTTAAGAAGCGTAGTGGCATACATAGTGTGATAAGGCATGGCGAGGCTGCCAGTTCGGACCACAAAGCAGCTGAAAAATATGTGCAGGAATTCAAGGAGTACATAGACAGTGAAGGACTGAAACCTGAACAAGTGTTTAATTGTGATGAAACAGGCCTGTTTTGGAAGAAAATGCCAAGCAGGACCTACATTACTGAGGAGGAAAAGGCACTCCCAGGACATAAGCCTATGAAAGACAGGCTTACTTGGTTGATGTGTTCCAATGCTACTGGTGATTGCAAAGTGAAGCCTTTATTAGTGTATCACCCTGAAACTCCCAGACCGTTCAGGCAAAAGAATGTCCTCAAGGAGAATTTGTGTGTGCTGTGGAGGGCAAACAGTAAGGCATGGGTCACTAGGGACTTTTTCTATGACTGGTTACACCATGCATTTGCCCCCAATGTGAAAGATTACCTAACTGAAAAGAAATTAGAACTTAAGTGCCTCCTGGTGTTAGACAATGCCCCTGGTCATCCTACAGACGTGGCAGAGCGACTTTATGGGGACATGAAATTCATTAAGGTGAAGTTTTTGCCTCCTAATACCACTCCTCTCCTGCAGCCCATGGACCAGCAGGTTATTGCAAACTTCAAAAAACTGTACACAAAAGCTCTGTTTGAAAGGTGCTTTGTAGTGACCTCAGAAACTCAACTGACTCTAAGAGAGTTTTGGAGAGAGCACTTTAATATCCTCAATTGTGTAAACCTTATAGGTAAGGCTTGGGAGGGAGTGACTAAGAAGACCTTGAACTCTGCTTGGAAGAAACTGTGGCCAGAATGTGTAGACAAAAGGGATTTTGAAGGGTTTGAGGCTAACCCTGAGAGGATTATGCCAGTTGAGGAATCCATTGTGGCATTGGGAAAGTCCTTGGGGTTGGAGGTTAGTGGGGATGATGTGGAAGAGTTGGTGGAGGAGGACAATGAAGAACTAACCACTGATGAGCTGATAGATCAACTTCAACAGCAAGAGGCCAGACCTGAGGAAACTGGTTCGAAGGAGGGGAGAGAGAAATTGAAGAAATTGCCTACTACAAAGATTAAGGAAATCTGTGCAAAGTGGCTTGAAGTGCAAACCTTCATGGATGAAAATCACCCTCACACAGCTATTGCAAGCCGTGCTGGTGATTATTACACTGACAATGTTGTGAAACACTTTAGGGAAGTCATAAAGGAACGAGAGGTACAGGCCACTATGGACAGATATGTTGTGCGAAAGAAGTCCAGTGACTCTGAAGCTGGTCCTAGTGGCATTAAAAGGAGGAGGGAAGTAACCCCAGATAAGGACTTGACACCTCAAGTCTTAATGGAAGGGGATTCCCCTTCTAAACACTAACGCTCTCTCTCCCCTCCTCCCATCCCATCAATCATCACCAGATCTTCAATAGAAGTAAGTGTCATGTAATTGTGCATGCCTTTTTCAGTTTGTGTGTATTAAAATTAACATTTCATGTGGTAAATTTTTTTTTTTCATACTTTTGGGTGTCTTGCACGGATTAATTTGATTTCCATTATTTCTTATGGGGAAAATTCATTCGCATACCGACCATTTCGCATAACAATCAGCCCTCTTGCACGGATTAAAGTCGCTATGCGGGGGTCCACTGTATGTGTATGCTTCTAAACTGTTGTATTCTGAGCACCTCTGCAAAAACAGTGATAATGTGAGAGTGTGGTGAAAGTGTTGAATGATGAAAGTATTTTCTTTTTGGGGATTTTCTTTCTTTTTTTTTTTTGGGTCACCCTGCCTCGGTGGGAGACGCCCGACTTGTTGAAAAAAAAAAAAATACTTTTTTAACGTTAGCCGAGGCAAAATGTTAGCATTAAAATGTATCATTAGGCGAATTTAATGTTATGCTATGTGTTCGTTAGGTGAGGGTCCACTGTATATGTATTATTATTATACATATATTATCATTATTATTATTGTATTGTATTATACATATTATTATTATACGTATTATTATTATACATATTATTATTCGTATTATTATTATTATTATTTTTTTTTTCCAACAAGTCGGCCGTCTCCCACCGAGGCAGGGTGACCCAAAAAAGAAAAAATCCCCAAAAAGAAAATACTTTCATCATTCAACACTTTCACCACACTTGCACATTATCACTGTTTTTGCAGAGGTGCTCAGAATACAACAGTTTAGAAGCATACACATATAAAGATACACAACATATCCCTCCAAACTGCCAATATCCCAAACCCCTCCTTTGAAGTGCAGGCATTGTACTTCCCATTTCCAGGACTCAAGTCCGACTATATGAAAATAACCGGTTTCCCTGAATCCCTTCACTAAATATTACCCTGCTCACACTCCAACAGATCGTCAGGTCCCAAGTACCATTCGTCTCCATTCACTCCTATCTAACACGCTCACGCACGCTTGCTGGAAGTCCAAGCCCCTTGCCCACAAAACCTCCTTTACCCCCTCTCTCCAACCTTTTCGAGGGCGACCCCTACCCCGCCTTCCTTCCCCTATAGATTTATATGCTTTCCATGTCATTCTACTTTGATCCATTCTCTCTAAATGACCAAACCACCTCAACAACCCCTCTTCTGCCCTCTGACTAATACTTTTATTAACTCCACACCTTTTCCTAATTTCCACACTCCGAATTTTCTGCATAATATTTACACCACACATTGCCCTTAAACAGGACATCTCCACTGCCTCCAACCATCTCCTCGCTGCTGCATTTACCACCCAAGCTTCACACCCATATAAGAGTGTTGGTACTACTATACTTTCATACATTCCCTTCTTTGCCTCTATAGATAACGTTTTTTGACTCCACATATACCTCAACGCACCACTCACCTTTTTTCCCTCATCAGTTCTATGATTAACCTCATCCTTCATAAATCCATCCGCCGACACGTCAACTCCCAAGTATCTGAAAACTTTCACTTCTTCCATACTCCTCCTCCCCAATTTGATATCCAATTTTTCTTTATCTAAATCATTTGACACCCTCATCACCTTACTCTTTTCTATGTTCACTTTCAACTTTCTACCTTTACACACATTCCCAAACTCATCAACTAACCTTTGCAATTTTTCTTTAGAATCTCCCATAAACACAGTATCATCAGAAAAAAGTAACTGTGTCAATTCCCATTTTGAATTTGATTCCCCAAAATTTAATCCCACCCCTCTCCCGAACACCCTAGCATTTACTTCCTTTACAACCCCATCTATAAATATATTAAACAACCATGGTGACACTACACATCCCTGTCTAAGACCTACTTTTACCGGGAAGTAGTCTCCCTCTCTTCTACACTCCCTAACCTGAGCCTCACTATCCTCATAAAAACTCTTTACAGCATTTAATAACTTACCACCTATTCCATATACTTGCAACATCTGCCACATTGCTCCTCTATCCACTCTATCATATGCCTTTTCTAAATCCATAAATGCAATAAAAACTTCCCTACCTTTATCTAAATACTGTTCACATATATGCTTTAATGTAAACACTTGATCTTCACATCCCCTACCCACTCTGAAACCTCCTTGCTCATCCGCAATCCTACATTCTGTCTTGCCTCTTAATTCTTTCCATAATAACCCTACCGTACACTTTACCTGGTATACTCACTAAACTTATTCCTCTATAATTTTTAGTCTCTCTTTTGTACCCCTTCCCTTTATATAAAGGAATTATACATGCTCTCCACGAATCCCTAGGTACCTTCCCCTGTTTCATACATTTTTTAACCCGTAAACGGTCCAAGCAGATCTACGTTCACATGTGTCGTGCTACAAAAGTAGATCTAAGTTTTTTTACACATTTTCAAATGTAGAAAAACAAAATGATCTACTTTTTTTTACATACAGTGGACCCTCAACCAGCGATATTAATCCGTTCCTGAGAGCTCATCGTTAATCGAAATAATCGTTAGTCAAGTTCATTTTCCCAATAAGAAATAATGGAAATCAAATTAATCCTTGCAAGACACCCCAAAGTATTGAAAAAAAAAAAAATTACCACATGAAATATTAATTTTAATACACACAAACTGAAGAAGACATGCGCAGTTACATGACACTTACCTTTATTGAAGATCTGGTGATGATTGATGGGATGGGAGGAGGAGAGACCGTTGATCTTCTTAGTGTTTAGAAGGGGAATCCCCTTCCATTAGCACTTGAGGTAGCAAGTCTTTTTCTGGGGTTACTTCCCTTGTTCTTTTAATGCCACTAGGACCAGCTTCAGAGTCACTGGACTTCTGTCGCACAACATATCTGTCAAGATACCTGTACCTCTCGTTCCTTTATGATATTCCTAAAGTGGTTCACAACATTGTCATTGTACAGGTTGCCAACACGGCTTGCAGTAGCTGTGTCAGTGTGATTTTCATCAAAAAAGGTTTGCACTTCAAGCCACTTTGCACACATTTCTTTAACCCTTAAACGGTCCAAACAGATCGACGTTCAAATTCGTAGTGCTACAAAAGTAGATCTACTTGTTTTTTTACATATTTTCAAATATAACAAAAAAAAATGTAGATAAGTTTTTTTTACACGTTTTCAAATGTAAAACAAAAAAGATCTACATTTTTTTACATACTTTCAGATGTTGAAAAAACGTATATATATGTTTGGACCATTTAAGAGTTAATCTTAGAAGTAGGCAACTTCTTCAATTTCTCTATCCCCTCCTCCGAAGCAGTTTCCTAAGGTCTGCCCTCTTGTTATTCAAGATGATCTAGCAGCTCATCAGTGGTTGGTTCTTCATTGTCCTCCACCAGCTCTTCCACATCCTCCCCACTAACCTCCAACCCCAAGGAATTCCTCAATGCCACAATGGATTCCTCAACTGGCATAGGATTCTCAGGGTTAGCCTCAAACCCTTCAAAATCCCTTTTGTCTACACATTCTGGCCACAGTGTTTTCCAAGCAGAGTTCAAGGTCCTCTTAGTCACTTCCTTCCAAGCCTTACCTATAATGTTTACACAATTGAGGATGGTAAAGTGATCTTTCCGAAACTCTCTTAGAGTCAGTTGAGTTTCTGAGGTCACTACAAAGCACCTTTCAAACATAGCTTTTGTGTACAGTTTCTTGAAGTTTGAAATGACCTGCTGGTCCATGGGCTGCAGGAGAGGAGTGGTATTAGGAGGCAAAAACTTCACCTTAATGAAGCTCATGTCCCTAGAAAGTCGCTCTGCCAAGTCTGAAGGATGACCAGGAGCATTGTCTAATACCAGGAGGCACTTAAGGTCTAATTTCTTTTCAATTAGGTAATTTTTCACATTGGGGGCAAATGCATGGTGTAACCAGTCATAGAAAAAGTTCCTAGTGACCCATGCCTTACTGTTTGCCCTCCACAGCACACACAAATTAGCCTTGAGGACATTGTTTTTCCTGAACACACTGGGAGTTTCAGAGTGATACACCAATAAAGGCTTCACTTTGCAATCACCACTAGCATTGGCACACATCAACAGAGTAAGCCTGTCTTTCATAGGCTTATGTCCTGGGAGTGCCTTTTCCTCCTGAGTTTTGTATGTCCTGCTTGGCATTTTCTTCCAAAACAGGCCTGTTTCGTCACAATTAAACACTTGTTCAGGTTTCAGTCCTTCACTGTCTATGTACTCCTTGAATTCCTGCACATATTTTTCAGCCGCTTTGTGGTCTGAACTGGCAGCCTCACCATGCCTTATCACACTATGAAAGCCACTACGCTTCTTAAATCTCTCAAACCAACCTTTGCTCGCCTTAAATTCACTCACATCACTAGTTGCTGACATTTTTTTAATAAAATCGTCATGCAACTTCCCAGCCTTTTCACATATGATCGCTTGAGAGATGCTATCTCCTGCTATCTGTTTCTCGTTTATCCACACCAATAAAAGTCTCTCAACATCTACCGCTTGCGATCTCAGTTTCAAAAACATAGTTGCACCTTTGGCAAGAACAGCTTCCTTGATTGCCGTTTTCTTGCCCACAATAGTAGCGATGGTTGATTGGGGTTTATTATACAATCTGACCAGCTCAGAGACACGCACTCCACTTTCATACTTAGCAATGATCTCTTTCTTCATCTCCATAGTAATTCTCACCCTTTTTGCTGTAGGGTTGGTACTAGAAGCTTTCTTGGGGCCCATGGTGACTTATTTTGCAGGTGCAATCACTACAAAGGCTGTGATAATATGAAATGTTCCAGTTGTATGTTTGGAAGCGACCGTGGTGCCTGGCTTGTGAACACTAGCACCCACGGGACAAGTGAAGCACGCTCAGGCCAAAGTGGACACGTCTCGTACGGAACGAATAGCGCTGGTTGGGTTTTTAAGCACTAGTTGAGGCAAATTTTTTGCGTTAAAATGTATCGCTAGTCAGATTTATTGTTAATCGATGTCATCGCTGGTTGAGGGCCCACTGTACTTTCAAATGTTGAAAAAACGCATATATACGTTTGGACCGTTTACGGGTTAAACAAAAATACCAACCACTCAAACACTGTATCCCCCCTGCTTTTAACATTTCTGTCATGCTCCCATTAGTTCCAGCTGCTTTACCCCCTTTCATTCTATGTAATGCCTCACGCACCTCCCCCACACTCACATCCTGCTCTTCTTCACTCCTAAAAGATGGTATACCTCCCTGGCCAGTGCATGAAATTAGCGTCTGTTTCTTCATCGACGTTTAAAAGTTCCTCAAAATATTCTTGCCATCTACCCAGTACCTCCATCTCCCCATCTACTAACTCCCCTACTCTGTTTTTAACTGACAAATCCATTTGTTCCCTAGGCTTTGTTAACTTGTTTATCTCGCTCCAAAATTTTTTCATCAAAATTTCTTGACAGTGCCTCTCCAATTCTATTATCTACTCTCCTGTTACTCTCTCACCACTCTCTTCACCTTTCTTTTACTCTCCATACACTCTTCTCTTCTTATAACACTTCTGCTTTGTAAAAACCTCTCATAAGCTACCTTTTTCTCTTTTATCACACCAACGCCCATGCCGGGGACTATCTAGATGGGAATTTCCCAAATTCCTTCTATCTTGTACCAACTGAGCCCACCGAAGTCACTGAGATTATAAAGTCACCTAAAAATAACTCGGGGGAACCTGTCTCATGTCCCACCATTATCGTAAGAGTGAGCGGCCCATGTCCTCTCGCATGCTATTTCATTACTTTTTAATAAGCCACTAGAAACTAGCACCTTCCCGAAACTACTCAAGACAGCAAGAGTTACACCAATACATAAAGGTGGTGACCCTACAGATGTAAACAACTATAGGCCAATATCAAACTTAGCATTGCTATCCAATATCTCCGAGAAACTCGTGCACAGGAGACTGTATTCATTTATAACGGAACAAAACATACTTAACCCCTGCCAATTTGGTTTCAGGAAAAATAAAAGCACTAATGATGCAATTGTAAAAATGCTAGATCAGCTTTACACAGCATTGGAAAATAAGGAATATCCACTAGGAATTTTTATTGACCTAAGAAAAGCTTTTGACACAGTAGACCACAGCATCCTACTCCACAAACTTGACCATTATGGTATAAGAGGCCATGCGCTTGCATATTTCAAATCCTACCTTACTAATAGATATCAGTATGTCACCATTAAAGCCACATCATTATCAACATGGCCACTTGATACTGGAGTTCCACAGGGAAGTGTCCTTGGACCCCTGCTCTTCTTCATTTACATCAATGATCTTCCAAACGTATCCCAACACCTGAAACCCATTCTCTTTGCTGACGACACGACTTATGTCATCTCTCACCCTAATCTTGCCACCCTCAACACCATTGTTAATGAAGAGCTGCCCAAAATATCAACTTGGATGACAGTCAATAAAATTAAACTTAACACAGACAAAACCTACTATATTATGTTTGGTAGCAGAGCAGGTGCTGCACAACTAAACATTAAGATTGACAGCACTCGAATTGCCTGACATAATGAGGGCAAATTCCTAGGCCTGTACCTCAACAAGAACCTGAATTTCAGCACCCATATCCAACACGTATCAAAAAAAGTATCCAAAACAGTTGGGATCCTCCCCAAGATACGATACTACGTGCCGCAAAATGCCCTTCTCACACTGTACCATTCACTCATTTATCCATACCTCACCTATGCTGTTTGTGCTTGGGGTTCAACTGCAGCAATATACCTAAAGCCAATAATAACTCAACAAAAAGCTGCAGTAAGAATAATCACTAAATACCATCCCTGGCAACACCCCCCCCCCCCACTCTTCATAGATCTAAAGTTACTC
Source organism: Cherax quadricarinatus (assembly GCF_038502225.1). Lineage (NCBI taxonomy): Eukaryota > Metazoa > Arthropoda > Malacostraca > Decapoda > Parastacidae > Cherax > Cherax quadricarinatus. The sequence continues at coordinate 8,229,173 of NC_091362.1, read as the reverse complement.
CCTGTTCAGAACATCCACACTTACTACTGTGCAATCTACATATACAGGACCTTAAATTCCAATATTAACCTTGACCTAAAATGCTTTCTTGATAGTTGTGACAGGACCCACAAGCATAACACCAGACACAAACATTACTACGACATTCCCCGTGTCCAACTAAACCTTTACAAAAATTCAATGTACGTCAAAGGCCCTAAAATCTGGAACACCCTACCTGAAAACTCTAGAACTGCAGATGCATTCATCACCTTCAAAACTACCGTTAGAAAACATCTTATCTCCCTGATACACCCCGTCAACTAACTACATAAAAACCACCTGGTGGTTCACGCTTACACTCACTCACTCGCCCATTTGACTATAAGCACAGAAATACGTATCTTAATCTTAAAATAATGATTCCTAATTAGTCACAAGTTTGCCTGTGATACTTCAATATAGAAACTGTATTGTGCCAAAACAAAAGCATTCACATTGCTAAACTCACAAACTAGTACTGCTAAACTCACAAACTAGTACAGTGGACCCCCGGTTAACGATATTTTTTCATTCCAGAAGTATGTTCAGGTGCCAGTACTGATCGAATTTGTTCCCATAAGGAATATTGAGAAGTAGATTAGTCCATTTCAGACCCCCAAACATACACGTACAAACGCACTTACATAAATACACTTACATAATTGGTCGCATTGGGAGGTGATCATTATGCGGGGGTCCACTGTATTTAGTCACTTAGTATTTAGTCAACTTGCTCCACAATTTGTAATAATTTAGGGTTACGAATTAATCTAAGTTTGCCCGAAATGCCTAGCCTTGCTAGGTGTTCTAGTGGCCCCCTCTGTAATTAGTATTTTATTACATGTAAACCACACAATAACCAAAATCTGTAAACCCTGCATTGTAATCCTTATAGAGAATAAACTTTGATTTGATTGATTTGATTTGATTTGATCATTCCACCAATCACTCCTCTTTCCTCCTGCACCCACCCTCCTATAACCACAAACTTCTGCACCACATTCTAATACTGCATTTTTAAAACTATTCCAACCCTCTTCAACCCCCCCTTCCCCACACACACACTATTCATACTTATAACTTGCTTAAAAAAAATTGCAACCATAACTAAGGTAATGGAAAATTTGTTGCAGCATTCCTAGCTGTAAATTAAAAAAAAATTATGATGTTTAACCCTTTGAGGGTCGACAGGCCCTCTCCGAGACTCGTTATCAGGGTCGGCCAAATTTAAAAAAAAATATATATATTTTTTTCTCATGAAAAGATAGAGAATCTTTTCCAAATCATAATGACACCAAAAATATGAAATTTGATGGAAAACTTACGGAATTATGCTCTCACAAAGTTAGCGGTCTTGGACGATGTTTACGGATCAGCGATTTTGCCCACTTTGAGCCCCATTTTCGGCCAGTTCCACTGTACTAGTCGACAAAAAACATGAATATTTCGCTAGAACTCCATTTTTTCTATTGAATGAGTGCAAGAAACCTCCCATTTACCAATTTCAACTATCTAGTAGAGTGGTCAGAATTTAGCAATTTTGCCAATTTCACACAAATTTTAAAAGATGCCAATTTCCGAATAGGGTCCAGAACAAACAAGAAATACATTCCTGGCACTAAAATGACATTTTCTCTGTTCATTAGTCACGTCTCAAGGCTCCACTTACAATCTTTTGCTTTCCACTTTGAATTTTTATTCTCACAAAAAATAGAAGATTTACTGTTATGCAGACTACTGCATTAGTGTAAAAAATGGTATGACTCATATTGGCGCACTTGCAAAAGAATATTAGACTCGCCAGTTGATGTGTATTGGACGCTTGGCCTGATTTGCTTACTTTTGAACTTTGGTAAAAATCGAACATTTCTGCTACTTTGAGCTCAATTTCAAGGTACTTTTCATTGTAAAACCAGTCAAAATCATCTCAATTTCTATGATATGCCTTCCATTCTATAAAATGAGACCAAGAAAACTAGAATGCAACAATAAATACCATACGAAAATACAGTGCAAAGTCGCTGTTTTATTCCAAAAAAACGGTCAGTTTTTTTTTTCTCATTATGCACTGTGTGCTGCAGGATTTTTTTTATACTGTGCACACTGACCACATAGACCCATTCTTTCATATGGAGGCCTACCAGCTTTCTCCCACTAGATTTGAGGGTGCTAGAATTTAGGCGTACTAGTACGTCAAAAACCCTGGGTCGTAAGCCATACTAGTACGTCCGAAACCCTCAAAGGGTTAAAAATGTCTTCTTTGAAAGTGTCCCTCTCTCATTGGTTAGTGATATTCAACTGTGTAATTTTTTTCAGGTTCAGCCCCTCATCTTCTATATAAAAGGCTTTTTGGGTGTTTATCATTAAAAATAGCTCATTTTTAAAATGACTATTTTTAACATTTGTGCAGTTGATTAATATTATTTACTTTGCAGACGAACAACAGTGAGGCAGAACTTAGGAAGGCCGGTGATGAAATCAAGCGACTTAGGGAGGAAATCAGTTCACTTCGTCAAGAAAACCTTCAGCTTAAGGTGCACTTTGCATTTGTATTAAACTTTGCAATAGCCTCCTTCCCCCACACCACTTGGAACCCTAATTTGTTCCTCATTATATTAGATAGAATGTTTGGAACTCAACCTATTTTTCTGTAATACCAGCTTTAGGCACATTCCTGTGATGCAATATGCCATAACACATTTCATTTACCTTTTTTTTTTTAACTTTGAAATTAGAAACATTGTATAATACAGTACTCACATGTGTCCCTCTTTCTCCAGTTTCCTCTATTCTATTTCTTTAACCTTTTCCCTCTTTCAGATTCTCGTTTCCATTTGCTCACTCTGACACAACACACATTATGTTTGCCTTCCCTTCCCCTCCTCCTCTGATAACAGTAAGGGGTATATGTTGTGAGGTATATGTTTGTAGGTAGTAGGTTGGTAGACAGCAACCACCCAGGGAAGTACTACCGTCCTGCCAGATGACTGTGAAACAGAAACCTGTAACTGTTTTGCATGATGGTAGGATCGCTGGTTTCTTTTTCTGTCTCATAAACACGCTAGATAACAGGGATATCTTGCTACTCCTACTTAAACTTTGGTCACACTTCACAGACATGCACGTGCATATATATATATACATACATCTAGGTTTTTCTCCTTTTTCTAAATAGCTCTTGTTCTTCTCTATTTCTTCTATTGTCCATGGGGAAGTGGAAAAGAATCTTTCCTCCGTAAGCCATGCGTGTCGTATGAGGCGACTAAAATGCCGGGAGCAATGGGCTAGTAACCCCTTCTCCTGTAGACATTTACTAAAAAAGAGAAGAAGAAAAACTTTATAAAACGGGGATGCTTGAATGTGCGTGGATGTAGTGCGGATGACAAGAAACAGATGATTGCTGATGTTATGAATGAAAAGAAGTTGGATGTCCTGGCCCTAAGCGAAACAAAGCTGAAGGGGGTAGGGGAGTTTCGGTGGGGGGAAATAAATGGGATTAAATCTGGAGTATCTGAGAGAGTTAGAGCAAAGGAAGGGGTAGCAGTAATGTTGAATGATCAGTTATGGAAGGAGAAAAGAGAATATGAATGTGTAAATTCAAGAATTATGTGGATTAAAGTAAAGGTTGGGTGCGAGAAGTGGGTCATAATAAGCGTGTATGCACCTGGAGAAGAGAGGAATGCAGAGGAGAGAGAGAGAGATTTTGGGAGATGTTAAGTGAATGTATAGGAGCCTTTGAACCAAGTGAGAGAGTAATTGTGGTAGGGGACCTGAATGCTAAAGTAGGAGAAACTTTTAGAGAGGGTGTGGTAGGTAAGTTTGGGGTGCCAGGTGTAAATGATAATGGGAGCCCTTTGATTGAACTTTGTATAGAAAGGGGTTTAGTTATAGGTAATACATATTTTAAGAAAAAGAGGATAAATAAGTATACAAGATATGATATAGGGCGAAATGACAGTAGTTTGTTGGATTATGTATTGGTAGATAAAAGACTGTTGAGTAGACTTCAGGATGTACATGTTTATAGAGGGGCCACAGATATATCAGATTACTTTCTAGTTGTAGCTACACTGAGAGTAAAAGGTAGATGGGATACAAGGAGAATAGAAGTATCAGGGAAGAGAGAGGTGAAGGTTTATAAACTAAAAGAGGAGACAGTTAGGGTAAGATATAAACAGATATTGGAGGATAGATGGGCTAATGAGAGCATAGGCAATGGGGTCGAAGAGGTATGGGGTAGGTTTAAAAATGTAGTGTTAGTGTGTTCAGCAGAAGTTTGTGGTTACAGGAAAGTGGGTGCAGGAGGGAAGAGGAGCGATTAGTGGAATGATGATGTAAAGAGAGTAGTAAGGGAGAAAAAGTTAGCATATGAGAAGTTTTTACAAAGTAGAAGTGATGCAAGGAGGGAAGAGTATATGGAGAAAAAGAGAGAGGTTAAGAGAGTGGTGAAGCAATGTAAAAAGAGAGCAAATGAGAGAGTGGGTGAGATGTTATCAACAAATTTTGTTGAAAATAAGAAAAAAGTTTTGGAGTGAGATTAACAAGTTAAGAAAGCCTAGAGAACAAATGGATTTGTCAGTTAAAAATAGGAGAGGAGAGTTATTAAATGGAGAGTTAGAGGTATTGGGAAGATGGAGGGAACATTTTGAGGAATTGTTAAATGTTGATGAAGATAGGGAAGCTGTGATTTCGTGTATAGGGCAAGGAGGAATAACATCTTGTAGGAATGAGGAAGAGCCAGTTGTGAGTGTGGGGGAAGTTCGTGAGGCAGTAGGTAAAATGAAAGGGGGTAAGGCAGCCAGGATTGATGGGATAAAGATAGAAATGTTAAAAGCAGGTGGGGATATAGTTTTGGAGTGGTTGGTGCAATTATTTAATAAATGTATGGAGGAGGGTAAGGTACCTAGGGATTGGCAGAGAGCATGCATAGTTCCTTTGTATAAAGGCAAAGGGGATAAAAGAGAGTGCAAAAATTATAGGGGGATAAGTCTGTTTAGTATACCTGGTAAAGTGCATGGTAGAGTTATTATTGAAAGAATTAAGAGTAAGACAGAGAATAGGATAGCAGATGAACAAGGAGGCTTTAGGAAAGGTAGGGGGTGTGTGGACCAGGTGTTTACAGTGAAACATATAAGTGAACAGTATTTAGATAAGGCTAAAGAGGTCTTTGTGGCATTTATGGATTTGGAAAAGGCATATGACAGGGTGGATAAGGGGGCAATGTGGCAGATGCTGCAGGTGTATGGTATAGGAGGTAGGTTACTGAAAGCAGTGAAGAGTTTTTACGAGGATAGTGAGGCTCAAGTTAGAGTATGTAGGAAAGAGGGAAATTATTTCCCAGTAAAAGTAGGCCTTAGACAAGGATGTGTGATGTCACCGTGGTTGTTTAATATATTTATAGATGGGGTTGTAAGAGAAGTAAATGCGAGGGTCTTGGCAAGAGGCGTGGAGTTAAAAGATAAAGAATCACACATAAAGTGGGAGTTGTCACAGTTGTTCTTTGGAGATTCTGAAGAGAAGTTGCAGAGATTGGTGGATGAATTTGGTAGGGTGTGCAAAAGAAGAAAATTAAAAGTGAATACAGGAAAGAGTAAGGTTATGAGGATAACAAAAAGATTAGGTGATGAAAGATTGGATATCAGATTGGAGGGAGAGAGTATGGAGGAGGTGAATGTATTCAGATATTTGGGAGTGGACGTGTCAGCGGATGGGTCTATGAAAGATGAGGTGAATCATAGAAATGATGAGCGGAAAAGGGTGAGTGGTGCACTTAGGAGTCTGTGGAGACAAAGAACTTTGTCCTTGGAGGCAAAGAGGGGAATGTATGAGAGTATAGTTTTACCAACGCTCTTATATGGGTGTGAAGCATGGGTGATGAATGTTGCAGCGAGGAGAAGGCTGGAGGCAGAGATGATGTCATGTCTGAGGGCAATGTGTGGTGTGAATATAATGCAGAGAATTCGTAGTTTGGAAGTTAGGAGGAGGTGCGAGATTACCAAAACTGTTGTCCAGAGGGCTGAGGAAGGGTTGTTGCGGTGGTTCGGACATGTAGAGATAATGGAGCGAAACAGAATGACTTCAAGAGTGTATCAGTCTGTAGTGGAAGGAAGGCGGGGTAGGGGTCAGCCTAGGAAAGGTTGGAGGGAGGGGGTAAAGGAGGTTTTATGTGCGAGGGGCTTGGACTACCAGCAGGCATGCGTGAGCGTGTTTGATAGGAGTGAATGGAGACAAATGGTTTTTAATACTTGACGTGCTGTTGGAGTGTGAGCAAAGTAACATTTATGAAGGGGTTCATGGAAACCGGCAGGCCGGACTTGAGTCCTGGAGATGGGAAGTACAGTGCCTGCACTCTGAAGGAGGGGTGTTAATGTTGCAGTTTAAAAACTGTAGTGTAAAGCACCCTTCTGGCAAGACAGTGATGGAGTGAATGATGGTGAAAGTTTTTCTTTTTCGGGCCACCCTGCCTTGGTGGGAATCGGCCAGTGTGATGATAAAAAAAAATAATAGTATATGTTGTGGGGATGGTGGGTAGGTTGTGAATACAGTAAGTTGAGCCATGGTACACAAGAAAAGAGGGTGTTACCTACTTATTTCTCTCCACCTCCCCACAGCCAGGGCCTTTCCCTAGGTTCCCAGGCAGCCCACCTGACACCCTGCCATCCTAACCATCCACCTGTCTGCCAACCACTAGGCTGCTCCACAGAAATGAAAATTGAAATTTTATTATCTTCCCCATATATTCCACTACAAGAGAAAACCTACCTTACTTTTACCCATAAAACAGGAAAAACCATTTAGTCCCTGTTCTTTTAAGAATTTCACAAATGCTCGCAAATCAAGCTAAATGCAGCAACAATAATGCAGCAGCAGCAACAACGACATCTATGAAGAAATGCTTAAGTTGTGTTCAAGGGTGACAGTATGATCATCACAATGATAACCTGTAGAAAAGAAATGTGCTTTTAGCAGAGACTTGAAAGCATGAACAATGTAGGCATTATATAATGAAAGGTTCTTTCTGGTAATTATTTCTATCCAACAGCATGAGGCTCAGTCTGTAAGGGTCCATGAACATTTTCAGAAACATTCCTGAGCCCAGTGTTAAGGTACAGGTGTATCAGCAAGAACAGCTTAACTCCATTCTTGCCTTGATAAGGAGCCAGTGGTGCTCATGGAAGAAGGAACTAGTGGGAACCCTACTTGCCAGCAAAAATAACAGTCTAGCTGCACAATTCACTAGTCCTTTTAGCAAGTTAGGCAAACCCACAAACCCAGCATTTGCAAAAATAAGTTAGAGATTAAACAAACTTGTGGATTTGGACCAAGCAACTCTGTTCATTAAGATATTTTCTGACTGCAGAGAGAGTATTAATATGAAAATGTCAGAATTTATCAATTTCGTTGATATGTCCAACAACCGACATATAAGAATCCAGGTAGAAGTTCTGATCTCTCACTGATCCCACAGACTGGAAACTGACAGTATCACAGGCACCAAAATCTCCAATCTGTTCTCTCCTGAGGTTTTGCATGACAGAATATTTCTTTTACTATCATTTAATTTGTTTTCTATTTGCCATCCTAGTCTGAGTATCCAGCAAGAGAGAACTAAAGCAGAGTTTTGAATCTTACACATTTTGAACCCAACTGCAGACTTGTACATCGTCAGCATAAAAATGCTGACGATACATAAACAATACCTGTCCAAGAACAGAGCCCTGAGGAATACCATAAGGCAAAGGATGCAGAATCATTGATTAGTATTTGATGGGAATGACCAGAAAGATATGCTTTTGGAAAAGAGAATTGATAAGCAATCCTATTGGCTACAGCCAAAAAGGATCACTTACCAGTACAGAAATACCTTGCATAGTACAGTGTTGAGCAATACAGGTTTTGATATAAAGCAACCCCCAAGTCTTAGGTGTCTTCTGGTGTTGCAAAATTTAAAAAAAAAATTTCTTATTCCTTATGAAATGATAATCTTTTTCCGATTGTAATGACACCAAAAAAAAAAAAAAAAAAATTGATGGAAAACTGATGGAATTACGCTCTCGCGAAGTTAGCGACCTCGGCGGTATTTACAGATCGGCGATTTCAACCACTTTGAGCCCTATTGTCGGCTAAGTCCATTGTTCCAGTCGACCAAACTCATAGCTATTTCTTTAGAACTCCATTTTTTCTATCGATTGAGTCCAAGAAACTGCCCATCTACCAGTTTCAACTACCCAATAATGTGGTCAGAAATTTGCAATTTGGCCAATTTCACGAAAAAAATATGACAATTTCAAAATAAGGTCCAGAATGAGCAATGCAGACATTCCTGGCTCTAAAATAACATTTTCTTTGTTCATCTCCAGGCCCCTCTGATATTACTTTTGCTTGCTATTTCAAATTTTTATTCAAACAAAAAAGAGAAGATTTACTGTTGTGCAGACTACTGCAATACTGTAATAATTGTACAAATAATGTCAACCCATATTAGAATGGCTAGTTGGACATACATTGGACAAGGACATCATTTGTTTACATTTGAACATTGGCAAAAATCAAAACATTTCCCCTACTTTGAGCTCCATTTCCAGGTTCTTTTTGTAGTAAAACCAATCAAAATCACCTCTATTTCTATAATATGTTTTTTATTCTATCACGTGAGACCAAGAAAACAAGAATACAACCATAAATACTATACGAAAATAGACCACAAAGTCGGCATTTTAATTTAAAAAAAAAAAATCGTTTTTTTTTCTCATTATGCACTGCGTACTCCAGGATTTTTTTATATGGTGCACACTGACCACACAGACCCATTCTTTCATATATGGGCCTACCAACTTTCTCCTGCTTGATTTGAAGCCGCTTGAATTTATGAGTATATATACGTCAAACACGGTACCTCGTAAGACATATATATACGAACAAAACAGTCAGAGGGTTAATAATGTAAATTTTATATACCGCATTTTATGGTGAACGAGACTACTTCCCTTTGTTCTTCTTAGTTTCAAATTAGCAAGTTTATTTAGGTACAGGTACACATAAATAGTCACACAAGTTATCATACATAGTAAGATGGGTGTAAATTACCTAGGTTAACCCAGAAAAGTCAGACAAAGTGACTTATTTCTATTTGGTCCTTGATTTCCGTTGGTTTTTCGGTTTTCTTGTGCTTGGCAGTATTTTTGTCTTTGAATGTTACTCAGTTTAGTTGCAGTTGAACACTTGAAGAACACTTTCACTTATACGAGTGACGTACAATACTTAAAGTGGACCTGACTGGCAGTGTTCTCTTTCTACTCTCTGTTTTGACGCATGCAAGTGGATGTGGCTACAGCTATGACTGCATGTTGATTTGTGATGGCTTTTTCCATGCCTGGTCCATGGCCGGGCTCAGAGAGTAGAGAAACTCTTGAAACTCCTCTGAGGTATATCAAAGGTATGCATTTTAAAAATATTTTGTTTTTAAGTGTATTGATTTTGAAATTTAATAAGAGTACATTTGTACTGCCTATGAAGGAATTCACATTGGATGGACTATTAACGTTAATTGTGAATGTAGAAGATGCTTGTGACTTTATAACGAATGTGGATTTGAACACTGAACGAGGCATTAGGCAGGCATACATAAAGATATGTACAGTGGACCCCCCGGTATTTGATATTAATCCGTTCCTGAGAGCTCATCGAATACCGATAATATCGAAAACCGAATCCATTTTCCTCATAAGAAATAATGGAAATAAAATTAATCCGTGCAAGACACCCAAAAGTATGAAAAAAAAAAAATTTTTACTACGTGGAATATTATGTTTAATGCAATAGAATAATAACAATAAAATAATTGACACTTACCTTTAATGAAGATCTGGTGATGATTGATGGGATGGGAGGAGGGGAGAGGTGTTAGTGTTTAGAAGGGGAATCCCCTGCCATTAGGACTTGAGGTAGCAAGTCCTTTTCTGGGGTTACTTCCCTTCTTCTTTTAATGCCACTAGGACCAGCTTCAAAGTCACTGGATTTCTGTCGCACAACATATCTGTCCATAGTGGCCTGTACCTCCCGTTCCTTTATGACATCGCTAAAGTGTTTCACAACATTGTTAGTGTAATAGTCACCAGCACGGCTTGCAATAGCTGTGTTAGGGTGATTGTCATCAAAAAAGATTTGCACTTTAGGCCACATTGCACACATTTCCTTAATCTTTGAAGTAGGCAACTTCTTCAATTTCTCTATCCCCTCCTCCGAAGCAGTTTTCTCAGGTCTGGCCTCTTGCTGTTCAAGATGATCTATCAGCTCATCAGTGGTTAGTTCTTCACTGTCCTCCTCCACCAACTCTTCCACATCCTCCCCACTAACCTCCAACCCCAAGGACTTCCCCAATGCCACATTGGATTCCTCAACTGGCATAGGATTCTCAGGGTTAGCCTCAAATCCTTCAAAATCCCTTTTGTCTGCATATTCTGGCCACAGTTTTTTCCAAGCAGAGTTCAAGGTCCTCTTAGTCACTCCCTCCCAAGCCGTACCTATCAGGTTTATACAATTGAGGATATTAAAGTGATCCTTCCAAAACTCCTTTAGAGTCGGTTGAGTTTCTGTGGTCACTATAAAGCACTTTTGAAACTTAGCTTTTGTGTACAGTTTCTTGAAGTTGGAAATGACCTGCTGGTCAATGGGCTGCAGGAGAGGAGTGGTATTAGGAGGCAAAAACTTGACCTTAATGAAGCTCATGTCCCCAGAAAGTTGCTCTGACAAGTCTGTAGGATGACCAGGGGCATTGTCTAATACCAGGAGACACTTAAGGTCTAATTTCTTTTCAGTTAGGTAATTTTTCACAGTGGGAGCAAATGCATGGTGTAACCAGTCATAGAAAAAGTCCCTAGTGACCCATGCCTTACTGTTTGCCCTCCACAGCACACACAAATTAGCCTTGAGGACATTGTTTTTCCTGAACACTCTGGGAGTTTCAGAGTGATACACCAATAAAGGCTTCACTTTGCAATCACCACTAGCATTGGCACACATCAACAGAGTAAGCCTGTCTTTCATAGGCTTATGTCCTGGGAGTGCCTTTTCCTCCTGAGTAATGTAGGTCCTGCTTGGCATTTTCTTCCAAAACAGGCCTGTTTCGTCGCAATTAAACACTTGTTCAGGTTTCAGTCCTTCACTGTCTATGTAATCCTTGAATTCCTTCACATATTTTTCAGCTGCTTTTTGGTCCGAACTGGCAGCCTCACCATGCCTAATCACACTATGTATGCCACTACGATTCTTAAATCTTTCAAACCAACCTTTGCTGGCCTTAAATTCACTCATATCACCACTATTTGCAGGCAATTTCTTTACCAAATCGTCATGCAACTTCCTAGCCTTTTCACAAATGATCGCTTGAGAGATGCTTTCTCCTGCTATCTGTTTTTCATTTATCCACACCAATAACAATCTCTCGGCATTTTCTAACACTTGCGGTCGCTGTTTCGTAATCACAGTTGCACCTTTTGCAAGAACAGCTTTGTTGATTGCCGTTTTCCTGGTCACTATAGTAGAGATGGTTGATTGGGGTTTATTATACAACCTAACCAGCTCCGACACACGCACTCCACTTTCGTACTTTGCAATTATCTCTTTCTTCATTTCATAAGTCATTAGCGACTTTTTTCTTGAAGGGTTGGCACTAGAAGCTTTCTTGGGGCCCATGGTAACTTATTTTGCAGAAGCAAGCACCAAACACAGTGATAATATGGATAATATGGAATGTACCGAATGTATCCTTAGATGCGCGCGCACTGGCTGGCTTGTAAACACTGGCACACAAGGGGCAGTTCAGGCCACACGTGGACACGTCTCGTACGAATCGTATCGAATACCGAGGAAAATTTTTAGCGATGTAATGTATCGAATACCGGATTTATCGAATACCAATGCCATCGAATACCGGGGGTCCACTGAATGCTGATAAAAAGAAGAAAAACTGTGCAAACTGTTTTCAACTATTTTTCAAAATAAAAATTATCTTTTTCTTTACTGTTTGTATGGTATATTGTTGATTTACAACTGGAATAAAAATCTTTATTACTATTTCTTTTTTTATAACAAGTCGGCCGTCTCCCATCGATGCAGGGTGACCCAAAAAGAAAATCCCAAAAAAGAGAATACTTTCATCATCATTCAGCACTTTCACCCCACTCACACATAATTACTGTCTTTGCAGAGGTGCCCAGATACAACAGTTAAGATGCATGTATAAAGATATATAACATACAACTCCAAACTGCCAGTGGTTGGGCTTTGCTGTTCCTTCCTTAGTGCCCATAGTAATAAGTTACCACCCATCCAAAGTGTGTGATTTTTACCCAATTCCAGCATACGAACACCCCCCACATGACAAACCAGTGCTTTCCTCTGTCCTTCTTGAATCTGAATTTTTCTAATTTAAAGCCATTGCTGTGAATTGTGTCTAGGCTAGATATTTTTAGCACGCTATTTACATCCCCTTTATTCCTGTTTTCCATTTATACACCTCAGTCTTCTTTTTTTTTTTTTTTTTTTTTTTTTATAAACAACTCAGCCGTCTCCCACAGAGGCAGGGTGACCCAAAAATAAAGAAAAAATCCCCAAAAAGAAAATACTTTCATCATCATTCAACACTTTTACCTCACTCACACATAATCACTGTTTTTGCAGAGTTGCCAAGAATACAACAGTTTAGAAGTATATACATATGAAGATACACAACATATCCCTCCAAACTGCTAATATCCTGAACCCCTCCTTTAGAGTGCAGGCACTGTACTTCCCATTTCCAGGATTCGAGTCCAGCTGTATAAAAATAACTGGTTTCCCTGAATCCCTTCACTAAATATTACCCTGCTCACACTCCAACAGATAGTCAGGTCCCAAATACCATTCGTCTCTATTCACTCCTATCAAACACGCTCACACATTGCTGGAAGCCAAAGCCCCTCGCCCACAAAACCTCCCTTACCCCTTCCATTTTTATTGAGGACGACCCCTTCCCTGCTTTCCTTCCCCTACAGATTTAAATGCTCTCCATGTCATTCTACTTTGATCCATTCTCTCTAAATGACCAAACCACCTCAACAACCCCTCTTCAGCCCTCTGACTAATACTTTTATTAACTCCACACCTTCTCCTAATTTCCACACTCCGAATTTTCTGCATAATATTTACACCACACATTGCCCTTAGACAGGACATCTCCATTGCTTCCAACCGCCTCCTCGCTGCAGCATTCACAATCCAAGCTTCACACCCATATAAGAGTGTTGGTACCACTATACTTTCATACATTCCCTTCTTTGCCTCCATAGATAACGTTTTTTTGTCTCCACATATACCTCAACGCACCACTCACCTTTTTGGCCTCATCAATTCAATGATTAACCTCATCCTTCATAAATCCATCCGCCGACACGTCAACTCTCAAGTATCTAAAAATATTCACTTCTTCCATACTACTCCTCCCCAATTTGATATCCAATTTTTCTTTTTCTAAATCATTTGATACCCTCATCACCTTACTCTTTTCTATGTTCACTTTCAAATTTCTACCTTTACACACACTCCCAAACTCATCCACTAACCTTTGCAATTTTTCTTTAGAGTCTCCCATAAGCACAGTATCATCAGCAAAAAGTAACTGTGTCAGTTCCCATTTTGTATTTGATTCCCCATAATTTAATCCCAACCCTCTCCCAAACACCCTAGCATTTACTTTTTACAACCCCCATCTATAAATATATTAAACAACCATGGTGACATTACACATCCCTGTCTAAGACCTAATTTTACCGGGAAGTAGTCTCCCTCTCTTCTACACACCCTAACCTGAGCCTCACTATCCTCATAAAAACTCTTTACAGCATTTAGTAACTTACCACCTATTCCATATACATCCAACATCTGCCACATTGCTCCCCTATCCACTTCATCATATGCCTTTTCTAAATCCATAAATGCAGTAAGAACTTCCCTACCTTTATCTAAATACTGTTCACATATATTCTTCAATGTAAACACTTGATCTTCACATCCCCTACCCACTCTGCAACCTCCTTGCTCATCCACAATCCTACATTCTATCTTACCTCTAATTCTTTCAGTTATAACCCTACCGTACACTTTTCCTGGTATACTCAGTAAACTTATTCCTCTATAATTTTTACAATCTCTTTTGTCCCCTTTCCCTTTATATAAAGGGACCATACATGCTCTCCACGAATCCCTAGGTACCTTCCTCTCTTTCATACATTTATTAACCCTTTCAGGGCTGGCATGGCCTCTTCTAAACTTGTTCTCTGGGTTGGAAATTTAAAAAAAAAAAAAATCTTATGAAGTGATAGATATTCTTTTCCCGATCACAATGACACCAAAAGTATGAAATTTGATAGAAAACTTACGGTGTTATGCTTCGCGAAGTTAACGGTCTCGACAATGTTTACGCATTGGCGATTTCGTCCAATTTGAGCCCTATTTTCAGCCAATTCCAATGTACCAGTAGACAGAAATCATACCTATTTCACTAGAACTCCATTTTTTCTATCGAATGAGTACAAGGAACCACCCATTTACCGATTTCCACTATCCAATAACGTGGTCAGAAATTGGCAATTTTTCTAATTTCACACAAATTTCAAAAGATGCCAGTTTCCAAATAGGGTCCAGAATAAACAAGACAGATATTTCTGGCATTAAAATAATATTTCCTCTGTTCATTATTCATGTCCCCAGGCCTCTGTTACATTTCTTTTGCTTTCCACTTTGAATTTTTATTCTCACAAAAAATAGAAGATTTACTGTTATGCAAACTACTGCATTTGTGTAGAAATGGCGTAGAAATGGCATAAATAGTATCAGGGCACTTGTGAAGGAATATTACACTCGCCAGTTGGCGTGTATTGGACGCGTGGCATGATTTATTTACCTTTGAACTTTGGCCAAAATCGAACATTTCTGCTACTTTGAGCTCATTTTCAAGGTACTTTTCATTGTGAAACCAATCAAGATCATCTCTATTTCTATAATATGTGTTCCATTCTATAAAATGAAACCAGGAAAACTAGAATACAACCATAAATAGCATACTAAAATACACTGCAAAGTCGCTGTTTTAAACCAAAAACTTGGAGTTTTTTTTCTCATTATGCACTGTGTGCTGCAGGATTTTTTTTTTATACTGTACACACTGACCACATAGACCCATTCTTTCATATGTAGGCCTACCAGCTTTCTCTCGCTAGATTTGAAGGTGCTAGAATTTATGCGTACTAGTATGGCACCAACCCAGGCATGCAAGCCGTACTAGTACGGCACCAACCCTGAAAGGGTTAAACAGAAATACCAACCACTCCAACACTGTATCCCCCCCTGCTTTTTTTAACATTTCTGTCATGATCCTGTCAGTTCCAGCTGCTTTGGCCCCTTTCATTCTACGTAATGCCTCGCACACCTCCCCCACACTCGCATCCTGTTCTTCTTCACTCCTAAAAGATGGTACATCTCCCTGGCCAGTGCATGAAATTACCGCTTCCCTTTCTTCGTCGACATTTAAAAGTTCCTCAAAATATTCTCGCCATCTACCCAAAACCTCCATCTCCCCATCTACTAACTCCCCTACTCTGTTTTTAACTGACAAATCCATTCGTTCTCTAGGCTTTCTTAACTTGTTTAACCCTTTGACTGTCGCAACCCCCAATCCTGAGGTGTCTCCTGGTGTCGCAAAATTTAAAAAAAAAAAAATATTTTTCTTATGAAATGATAGAGAATCTTTTCCCGATTGTAATGACACCAAAAAAACGAAATTTGATGGAAAACTGACGGAATTATGCTCTCGCGAAGTTAGCGACCTCGGCGCTGTTTACAAATCGGCGATTTCGCCCACTTTGAGCCCTATTTTCGGCTAATTCCATCGTTCCAGTCACCCAAACTCATAGCTATTTCTTTAGAACTTCATGTTTTCTATCGATTGAATACAAGAAACTGCCCATTTACTGATTTCAACTACCTAATAATGTGGTCATAAATTTGCAATTTGGCCAATTTCACGAAAACTAAAAAATATGACAATTTCAAAATAAGGTCCAGAATGAACAATGCAGACATTCCTGGCTCTAAAATAACATTTTCTTTGTTCATCAGTCACGTCTCCAGGCCCTTCTGATATTACTCTTGCTTTCTATTTTGAATTTTTATTCAAACAAAAAATATTAGACTTACTATTATGCAGACTACTGCAATGCTGTAATAACTGTATAAATAACATCAACCCATTCATGACTGCATATTAGAATGGCTAGTTGGACATTTATTGGACAATGGCATCATTTGTTTACTTTTGAACATTGGCAAAAATCAAACATTTCCCCTACTTTGAGCTCCATTTCTAGGTTCTTTTTATAGTAAAATCAATCAAAATCACCTCTATTTCTGTAATATGTTTTCCATTCTATCAAATGAGACCAAGGAAACGAGAATACAACCATAAATACTATACGAAAATAGACCACAAAGTCGGCATTTTAATTAAAAAAAACGGTCGAGTTTTTTTTTCTCATTATGCACTGCGTGCTCCAGGATTTTTTTTTATATGGTGCACACTGACCACACAGACCCATTCTCTCACATGTGGGCCTACCAGCTTTCTCCTGCTTGATTTGAAGCCACTAGAATTTATGAGTATATATACGTCAAACACGGCACCTCGTAAAACGTATATATACGGACGCGACAGTCAAAGGGTTAACTCACTCCAAAATTTCTTATTTTCATTAAAATTTCTTGACAGTGCCTCTCCCACTCTATCATCTGCTCTCCTTTTGCACTCTCTCACCACTCTTTCCCTTTCTTTTACTCTCCATATACTCTACTCTTCTTATAACACTTCTGCTTTGTAAAAACCTCTCATAAGCTAACTTTTTTTTCTTTTATCACACCCTTTACTTTATCAATCCACCAATCACTCCTCTTTCCTCCTGCCCCCACCCTCCTATAACCACAAACTTCTGCCCCACATTCTAATAATGCATTTTTAAAACTATTCCAACCCTCTTCAACACCCCCCCACTACTCATACTTGCACCAGCCCACTTTTCTGCCAATAGTTGCTTATATCTCACCCGAACTTCCTCCTCCCTTAGTTTATACATTTTCACCTCCCTAATTCTATGCCTTGCAGATTCAGGGCCTTCAATCTGTCCTTAAGTTTCCTCAAAAGCCTCTGATGTGGAACTCTGTCGAAAGCCTTACTGAAGTCCATATACACAATATCATATTCAATACCATGATCTACCTCCTCAACTACATTATTGAAAAAAGTTAGTAAATTCGTAAGACAGGAACGCCTCTTTGTAAACCTGTGTTGAGATTCATTAATCAATTTGTGCTTTTCGAGATGGCTACGAATTGCCTTGGCAATTACTGATTCCATAAATTTTCCCACTATGGAGGTAAGGCTTGTTGGTCTATAGTTCAAGCTAAGGACCTGTTGCCTGTCTTGTAAATAGGTATTACATTTGCTGTTTTCCACTTGTCTGGCACTATGCCAGTTTGTAGTGATATATTTAAAATATTACCTGAAGGTTTGCTAAGTTCCTCTTTACATTCCTTTAAAACCCTTGCAAACAATTTATCAGGGCCTGGGGATTTGTTAGGTTTTAATTTCTCTATTTGTCTGAGAACCATGTCACTAGTTACCCCAGTCGTGCATAGTTTATAATTGTCCTATTCTACATAATTTATTTTTTTCTGGAATTTTGCTAGTATCTTTCTGCGTAAAAACTGAAAGGAAGTATATACGTATAGAAAGGATATACATATAGAGTTGAAGAACAACCTGAGGACTACTATTATTTATACTTCTAGATATGAAGCCAAGAATTCTGTTAGCTTTATTGCGAACACTAATGCACTGTTGTCTTGGTTTTAGATTACTGCTAACCAGAACTCCTAAATCCTTTTCGCAATCAGTAGTATTAAGTTCTACATTATTTAGTTTATATGTTGCATGGTTATTTTCCTGTCCAACATTTAGAACTTTGCATTTGTCTATATTAACCCGTAAACGGTCCAAACGTATATATACGTTTTATTTTTCCTGCCTTCAAATTTGGCATGATTGGCTTGAGATGCCTTGTCAGCATAGAATGGGTCCTAACACTCAGTGTGTGCAGTATTAAAAAAATCTGGGACCAATTAGTACCTTGTGGGAGCACCAGTTCAAATGAATGTCTGCTAGAGCAAACACTTGGGATTCACTGATGTCATGTAGTATTAACACTCCCATTTTAAGAGGAAAGTGATTTTGACCCTGAGTTTAGTGGTTTTGAGGTGGATGTGGCAACAAGTGGTCGAGGAAATGTCAAAAAACCTCGATAATAACCCATGTGCAATATTTATGCAACACCCTTTCAGAATGTCTTATAACCTATGCCCTAAGTAAAGAGAAACAATTCTGGCTGGCAGGCTGGCTGCCTGCCTGGCTGGATGACTGACTGACTGACTGATTGGATGGCTAGCTGGCTGGCCGGCTGCTGGCGGCCTGGCTCTATCTCTGTCTGTATGTCTATCTGTCTCTGTCTATCTGTGTCTGTCTTTCCCTGTCTATCTGTCTCTGTCTATCTTTCTATATGTCTGTGTGTCTGTCTCACAGGTACACACAAATACATGTATACATAGTGTAAATTACCTAGGATAACCCAAAAAATGCAGACAGTGCTATACAGTGGACCCCCGCATAGCGATATTAATCCGTGCAAGAGAGCTCATTGTTATGCGAAATTATCGTTATGCGAATGAATTTTCCCCATAAGAAATAATGGAAATCAAATTAATCCGTGCAAGACACCCCAAAGTATGAAAAAAAAAAATTTTACCACATGAAATATTAATTTTAATACACACAAACTGAAAAAGGCATGCACAATTACATGACACTTACTTTTATTGAAGATCTGGTGATGATTGATGGGATGGGAGGAGGAGAGAGTGTTAGTGTTTAGAAGGGGAATCCCCTTCCATTAAGACTTGAGGTGTCAAGTCCTTTTCTGGGGTTTCTTCCCTTCTTCTTTTAATGCCACTAGGACCAGCTTCAGAGTCACTGGAGTTCTGTCGCACAACATATCTGTCCATAGTGGCCTGTACCTCTCGTTCCTTTATGACTTCCCTAAAGTGTTTCACAACATTGTCAGTGTAATAGTCACCAGCATGGCTTGCAATAGCTGTGTGAGGGTGATTTTCATCCATGAAGGTTTGCACTTCAAGCCACTTTGCACAGATTTCCTTAATCTTTGTAGTAGGCAATTTCTTCAATTTCTCTCTCCCCTCCTTCGAACCAGTTTCCTCAGGTCTGGCCTCTTGCTGTTGAAGTTGATCTATCAGCTCATCAGTTGTTAGTTCTTCATTGTCCTCCTCCACCAACTCTTCCAC
This sequence comes from Cherax quadricarinatus, assembly GCF_038502225.1. NCBI lineage: Eukaryota > Metazoa > Arthropoda > Malacostraca > Decapoda > Parastacidae > Cherax > Cherax quadricarinatus. Next base: position 8,209,712 of record NC_091362.1, on the reverse strand, counting down.
ATCATCCCCACTAACCTCCAACCCCAAGGACTTTCCCAATGCCACAATGGATTCCTCAACTGGCATAGGATTCTCAGGGTTAGCCTGAAACCCTTCAAAATCCCTTTGGTCTACACATTCTGGCCACAGTTTCTTCCAAGCAGAGTTCAAGGTCCTCTTAGTCACTCCCTCCCAAGCCTTACCTATAAGGTTTGCACAATTGAGGATATTAAAGTGATCTCTCCAAAAGTCTCTTAGTCAGTTGAGTTTCTGAGGTCACTACAAAGCACCTTTCAAACAGAGCTTTTGTGTACAGTTTTTTGAAGTTTGCAATAACCTGCTGGTCCATGGGCTGCAGGAGAGGAGTGGTATTAGGAGGCAAAAACTTCACCTTAATGAATTTCATGTCCCCATAAAGTCGCTCTGCCACGTCTGTAGGATGACCAGGGGCATTGTCTAACACCAGGAGGCACTTAAGTTCTAATTTCTTTTCAGTTAGGTAATCTTTCACATTGGGGGCAAATGCATGGTGTAACCAGTCATAGAAAAAGTCCCTAGTGACCCATGCCTTACTGTTTGCCCTCCACAGCACACACAAATTCTCCTTGAGGACATTCTTTTGCCTGAACGGTCTGGGAGTTTCAGAGTGATACACTAATAAAGGCTTCACTTTGTAATCACCAGTAGCATTGGAACACATCAACAGAGTAAGCCTGTCTTTCATAGGCTTATGTCCTGGAAGTGCCTTTTCCTCCTGAGTAATGTAGGTCCTGCTTGGCATTTTCTTCCAAAACAGGCCTGTTTCATCACAATTAAACACTTGTTCAGGTTTCAGTCCTTCAGTTTCTATGTACTCCTTGAATTCCTGCACATATTTTTCAGCTGCTTTGTGGTCTGAACTGGCAGCCTCACCATGCCTTATCACACTATGTATGCCACTACGCCTCTTAAATCTCTCAAACCAACCTTTGCTGGCCTTAAATTCACTCGCATCATCACTAGTTGCAGGCATTTTTTTAATTAAATCCTGATGCAACTTCCTAGCCTTTTCACTTATGATCACTTGAGAGATGCTATCTCCTGCTATCTGTTTCTCATTTATCCACACCAATAAGAGTCTCTCAACATCTTCCATCACTTGCGATCTCTGTTTCGAAAACACAGTTAAACCTTTGGCAAGAACAGCTTCCTTGATTGCCTTTTTGTTGCCCACAATAGTAGCGATGGTTGATTGGGGTTTACTATACAACCTGGCCAGCTCGGAGACACGCACTCCACTTTCATACTTATCAATGATCTCTTTCTTCATCTCTATAGTAATTCTCACCCTTATTGCTGTAGGGTTGGCACTAGAAGCTTTCTTGGGGCCCATGGTCACTTATTTTGCAGATAAAATCACCAGAAACACTGTAATAATACGAAATGTTCTGATTGTATGCTTGGATGTTACCGCGGAGGCTGGCTGGTAAACAATGCCACCGGCGGAACATGTGAGGCTGGCTAAGGGCGCACATTAGACGCATCTCAGACGAACAGCGTTGAGCGGGTTTTTTAGCGGTATGCGAGGCAAAATCTTGGCGATAAAATGTAGCGGTATGCGGATTTAACGTTATGTGATGCCAACGGTATGCGGGGGTCCACTGTACTCTGCTTGAAGATGCGAGTAACATGATGCAGTCTTGTGGCTCTCTCTGAGACAGAGCTAGACGGATAGACAGATAGACAGGGAGCTTGACAGACAGACAAAGTCTTTTTTGTGTACCAGCAAAAACAAAGGAGGGCAATGCTCATCCAATGTCACCTCTAATCTTTCCTTATCAGCTGCACCCTCCCCCACCCTTGTGTATGCTCATCAAACGTCATCTCTTATCAGATGTTATCTCATCTTATCATGTCACTATCAGAGGTGGACTTTGTTTTTCATGCTTCAAGGGAACTTATTATTTTATTATTATTAGGTATTTTTCTCCTCCTCCTCCTCCTCCTCATCCTCATCATTATTATATACTTCCACATATCCAAAACATTCCTGGGACATAAAAATACTTTGTATATATTCCAAGACAATAAATGGCCAAGGCAGGTGTAAATGTCCACCTGTCAGTGTGTTTGTGACAATGTGAGTACAATTTCAGTACCTAATACTAGTGTCAGAACGAAGATTGGTTATGAAATGACAAGAACTTCTATAAGTTGTAATTATCAGAATATAAAAATTATATAAAATAATATGAAAAATAGAAAAAAAGGTATCGGCAACACTTTTGCAAGTGGCAGCGCTCTATGTTGCCATCAGGTGATCTCCAAGTGCTAACTTTGCGACCTCATATCTCTGTAAGTGCTGACTCTAAAAAAAATTTGTTTTATCCTATAACACTTAGAAAAATGTGCTTTTTTTTTTCAATAAATAAAAAGATTTTTTAAATTTTCAAAATATTCGGGGCACTGGGGGTAGTGAACATATACGTTTGGACCATTTACGGGTTAAATTGCATCTACCACTTCTCTGACCATTGCATCAATCTATTCAAATCATCCTGGAGTGCTGTAGTGTCCTCGTTAGAATGAATTGGATGGCCTATTTTGGTGTCATCAGCAAATTTGCTTATGTTGCTATTTATTCCCTCATCTATGTCGTTTATGTAAATTGTGAACAACAACGGGCCCAACACTGTCCCCTGAGGAACACCGCTTGTGACATGCCCCCATTCTGATTTCTCCCCATTTATGCAAACTCCCTGCTGCCTATTTGTCAGCCATGCCTCTACCCAGGAAATAATTTCTCCTCCCATTCTGTGTGCCTTAAGTTTCCTCAAAAGCCTCTGATGTGGAACTCTGTCGAAAGCCTTACTGAAGTCCATATACACAATATCGTATTCATTACCATGATCTACCTCCTCAAACACCTTAGTGAAAAAAGTTAGTAAATTCGTAAGACAGGAACGCCCCTATTTAAAACCGTGTTGAGATTCATTAATCAATCTGTGCCTATGAAGATGGCTATGAATTGCTTCAGCAATTATTGATTCCATAAATTTTCCCACTATGGTGGTAAGGCTTATTGGTCTATAGTTCGAAGCCAAGGACCTGTCACCTGCCTTGTAAGTAGGTATTACATTTACCATTTTCCACTTATCAGGCACTATGCCAGTTTGTAGTGATATGTTAAAAAGATTAGCCAAAGGTATGCTAAGTTCCTCTTTACATTCCTTTAACATCCTTGCAAACAGTTCATTAGGACATGGGGATTTGTTAGGTTTTAGTTCCTCTATTTGTCTGAGGACTGTCACTAGTTACCTCAATTGTGCATAGTTTATTATCGCCCTGTTCTACATAATCTATTATTTCAGGAATATCGCTAGTATTTTCCTGGGTGAAAACTGAGAGGAAGTAGGTATTGAGAATTTCACATGCATCCCTATCACTGTCAGTGATCTGACCAGAGTTACTTTTAAGTGAGCCAGTCTTGTCGCTAATCTTACTTCTGTATACCTGAAAGAACCCTGTTGGGTTAGTCTTTGAATCCCTTGCGACCTTAGCCTCGTAATCCCTTTTTGCTTTTCTTATTCCTTTCTTTATTTCTCTCTAATTGAATATATTGATTTCTTAACTGCCCATCCCCTCTTTTGATTCGCCTATATATGCCTCTTCTTTTGACCAGTGAGATGTTTTAATCTATTCATCCAATTGGGATCATTTTTGTTGGATCTAATTTCCCTACTCGGAACAGAAGTTGTCTGGGCAGCTAGAACTATGCTCTGAAAAATGTCATATTGGCAACCAAGATCACCTACCTGACCCATAGTCAGGACATTCCAATTTAGCCACCCAGGTAATTTTTCAGTCCCATGAAGTCGGCCAAGCGAAAATCTGGGACAGAAATTTGATTGCAGTTATCTGGGTAATTCCATGATATATTGAAACTAAGTGATTTGTGATCACTTTCCCCAAGCTCATCATTAACCTCAAGATTATTAATTAGTGAATCTTTGTTGGCAAGAGCCAAGTCAAGCAGATTGTTTCCTCTAGTTGGTTCTGTCACAACCTGTTCTAAAAAGCAATCCTGAACCGTATCAAGAAAATAGACTCAAGATTTCCTGTCATATTGTTCCAATCCATTTGTCTAAAGTTAAAATCTCCCATTATCACAACATTTTCATATCTAGATGCCTTATGAATTTCGTCCCATAACATCTTATTGCACTCCCCATCAAGGTTTGGGGGTCTATAAATCACACCCAAAATTTATTTGTCACGTCCCTCGAGAAACTGTAGCCAAACAGATTCTGTGTTCAATGTTTCTAATTTTATGTCTAAAACAACAATTTAAATTTTCTTTGACATACATTGCCACTCCACCACCCTTCCTGTTGACCCTATCAGTGTGGAATAGTTTATAACCCTGTATGTTGCATTCAGAAGGCATTTCTCTATCTTTCAGGTTGAACCAGGTCTCTGTTATACCAATAATATCTATATTACCTACACTTGCAAGTAATCTTAGCTCATCTATCTTATTTCTTAGACTTCTACTATTTGTATAGTAAACCTTAAGGGAGCTAGTCACTCGTTGCCCTCTACTATCTCTCTGTGTGCTGATCAATTGATTTGCCATTACTAGCAACTTGATCAATTGATTTGCCATTACTAGCCTGATTGTTAGACCACTTGGTACAGCAGAGCTCACTGCCACCACACCTCCACCAATAATAGGTAAAATCCAAGGTTTTTTTTATTAAACCTCGTTAAAATGTGAAATTAACATTTAAGCGCTTTTTACCATATTGAAACACAACTAAAAACCTTCAGTTCTTGAACAAATTGTATCAAATAGCTAGGAATCCATCACTTTAACAGTGACTGTACAAAAAAGGAAGGTATTGGTAATGACATCCAAGAATATCAATGTGTTAGGTAGAAGATTAGTCAGTTAGGTGGCAGTGTACTCCTCTGCACCAAGGTGAGTGTTCTGACAAAATTCAGTGTTTACTTCGCTGAACACTGCAATAAACATTTTTAAATGTTAATTAGCCTTCTGCATTTGTCAAATGTTTAGATTTGTTTATAAATCAGTTTCATGTTGGGTTGGTGAAGAGGAAGAGAGAATGGTGTTGGGTTTAATACATATTAATGTTCCTTCACTCACTGTAAGAGGTTTAATACATCCCTGCTTGTGGTTCCAGCAAGTATGACATAATCTTGCAGATAATATTCCAACACCCCATCACACATAAGAATTAACTGATAACTTTAATACCTTGTTTTTGTTTTTTGTTTTTTCTTACAGGAGGATTCACTGAGGCAGCGCTCACATGCAAGCACAGGAGAGAAGAAACAAGCAGTGGTGTCTAGCATCATCCCACAGCATGAGACTCAGCAAGCAAATCCTATGATGCACTTCGTTGCAGCTCTCGTTATTGCTATCATTGGCTTTATTCTTGGTAAATTCATCCTTTGAAGAATTTCAACTGCCATCGCCCAAGATCACTAGGTAGCAATCGGCCATTTTCTACCACAACTCAAACTTGTCAAACTTTTGGGGGGCATATCCATTGTCTAGTGGACTTCATTTGCTAGTTGGAAATATTATTAGCTATCTTCTACAGCCATCTGCCTTTACTCCTAAATAAGATTGTATTTGGCCATTGTTAATTTCTAATTACTTTATATAAAAATTTGCTTTAAATAAGCTACAAGATAAACCAGTCAAAAATATGCTGCCTTCACTTAACCCAGGTTTTAAGAGCTTCTTGCAAGCTATATAAATATATATAAATATATATATATACAGTATACAAAAAAAGACAAGTGTAACAAATATTATCTTGTAATTTTGAAGCAAATCATTTAGCTTGCTTTAATTAATTTATTTTATATATTAAATAGTGATAATAAAATTAAGATGGATTAAAAATCATGCATTTCATTTTAAAGGATCATACTAATAATTTTATATATAAATATGCAAATTATAAAACTTTTTTCCCAGAAATCAATGCATTTCATGATGCATCACATTTGCCTGTGATTAGTTACAACTCACGTTTTGAAATCTTTCATGTGCTCTTTTAATATATATCATTTAGCAATAGGTAAAGCATTAATGTCTTCAATTTGCTTGGGAAAAAATTTACTTGGCCCAGGCACTGTTTCATGTTTACAGGAAAAAAATAAAAAAAGATTTTTGACAATATGTTATGCCGCCACACCCCAAGGCAACAATTCCAGACCAGAAGTTGTGAAAGACTTGGGTGTTAATACAGCTTTTTCAGGTTCTCTTATTTTATTTATAAACAAAATTGTAATTTTTGTTCACTCTTCTTGTAGAATTGTTTCAGGAAAAATGTCATGAGGATTTCATAGATATTAATTTTTGTACCTTAATGGACGTTATAGTTAAGTTTAATTACTTGCTGTATACCCTGATCTGGTTATTGCTAATTATCAATTGTTCAGTTAAACTACTTAATCCTGATGAAGTTTGAATCTTCACTTCCTGTTCTCAAGTTCAGGATAAATGGAAGTTGGGACTGCAATTGAAATGAGCAAAAAATATCTTTGTACTGAATTAATTGAGATTGCTGCTGAGGAGTCATGGTGGAAACCTTGTTTGGTGCAAGTTTCTACCAGGTTGACAGTAGAGGGCAGCGTAGGTGTCACTCCAGTGTAGGTAGTAGCAGAGATTGAAGCATAGTCTCCAAAGACACTAGGATGTGGGACTCATGTGCATACTAGCCTAAGAGCAAGGACTTGTGGAACTTGTCTCCAGGGCAACTTGACATTATAAGATGTAGTTAATATACATACTCTAAAAACACGCAGCCCATCATAAGGTGTGACGTGGCATGGTCTTACACTGGAACTTGACCTCATTAGTGCATTTCAGTCTGTTTAGGTTTTGCAAAGTTAAAATTCTCCTGTGGGTTATAGAAAATTAGAAATGCGTGGAAAATCCTAGAGCACGACTAATTTGCACTGGTCAGGTCTGATTCATGTTAGTTTATTCCAGCTTACAATAGCTACCTTGTGAAAATCATCTGTGTTTGATTTAGTCAATCCTTTTTTTGTACATTACTATAGTATGCAAGAGCTGTTTGTACAAAATACAAATCCCATGTATATAAGTTGGTGTGGTATGTTCTTGTCTTCTATCACATTTGTATTTTTTATTCTATTTTTCTTTTGCAACTCACAAATAGTTTATGTACATTTAATCTCTTCATTCATTGTCATTACTAGTGGACTGTAAACATTACTAGTGGACTGTAAACATGTGTTGCTAAACCTACACCTGTATTTCTGTTAGCATTTGATAGATGTTGACTATCAAACTGTATATTACAGATAAGTTTCTTAAACATGTGAATGTTTCCTTGTACACTTCATTTTGCACGAGACAGACTGAAGCCACCAGGGATGGAGGTCTGACAAACTCGATGCTTTGATTGGTGGCACTATTGTGTTACAATGTTAACTGCTGCATGCCTGCAACTAACTTTGGACAGTGTAATGAAATATAGCCAGTGTATTTTTGACACTTGTTTGTAACACTGGTGTGGTAAGTCGTGGGTGTTTTGTACCCAAGTGTAGAGTGTGCAGCGTGTCATGATAAATATGTCACACCTTAATGTACTGCTTGTTTTTATTTGTCCTTGCAATATTTTTTCTTCCATTAAATCAGTAATTCTCATTAGCTTATAACATGATTAACCACTTAATGGAATTATCAAGTAATTAGTGTTACTGGAACCTGGCACCTACTGGGCAACTTTAATGTATGCATCGTGCAGAGGTAATGAAGTCCATATTTTAACAGGCTCGTATTTCTGATAAGAAAAATGGGAAATTTCATCAGCATATTTTCCTTTGGACAGCATTATACATATTTTGTATATTGTACCAATATTTGGTTTAATAAAAGGAAAAAATAAATATTGTGTTGAACTACTGTTATTACTTAGGCTTTTCAGCCTTGTGCAGGGTTACCTAATGATATATCATTTATGTACCTTTTTTTTTTTTTTATCCACCCCCTTAGGAAGTTTCTAGTTTATTTTTTTTTTTTATTATTAATGGTATTGACCATTCCAGGTTTAGGTGAGGCGAGTCAAACAAGAAGAAAGACTTTAACCATCACTCTAAATCCAGTGCCAACATTACAGTTCAGATGCTATTTCAGACTGCAGTATTCCCACCCATCCTTCATAATGTAGGCACTGTACTTGCCTCTTCCAGGACTTGCAACTAATTACCAGGTTTTCTTGAATCTCTTCATAAATGTTAACCTTACACATAACCACTTGCCTCCACTCTTGTCTAACATGCCTATTGGATGTCCAAGACCCTCACTACAAAACCTTTAACATTTCCTGCAACCTATCCTAGCATGACCCCTACCCTGTCTTCCCTCCACTACAGATTTCAACCCTCCCAGTCAATCCTATTTATCTCCATCCTCTCTAAATGTCCAAACCACCTCAAATAACCCCCCTCCCCTCCCAGTTCTCAGGATACATTAAGTAACCCCGCACCTCATCTTTAAACTATGAATTCTCTTCATGATATTCATACCACACATTGCCCTCATACACATCTGCACTGCTTCCATCCTCCTCATTGCTGCATAGTTTTAAAACCTGTGCTTGACACCCATATAAGAGTGTTGGTACCACACTATTCTGATATATTTCCTCATTTTGCTTCCATGAACACAGATGCCTCAATGCATCACTCACCTTTTCCCCCTTGCAATTTCTGTCCTCTTTTAGGGGGGTTCCTTGTTGTGGTAAAGAGGCTATTGGTCTGAGGAATTGGATCTCTTGGTCTTCTTCCTCAGACTGAACCTAATTACCCCCCAGTTCCAACTTCCCTATCCCATCCTCCCTATCACCCTTTCCCTTTCCTCCTCTCCCCATCCCTCCCCTATCCCCTTCCTGTTTTCAGCCTTTGAGATTCTCCCCACAGGCACTCTGGTTCCTAGGTAGGGGGAAGGGTACTGTGGTCCATCCCATTCCATTGAGGCCCTTGGTGGTGGTGTAGTTTGCCATGGAATCTGGATCACCTGGGGATGTCCCGATCCCTCTCCAGTCTCCCGGAGGGTGGCTTTGGGTGTCTTTCAGGTGACAGATGTATCTCTGGAGACTGCCTGTCAGATTCTGGGATGTGGTGGCTGAAGGAGGTATGCTTTATGGTGGGTATCCGACCACCCTCTTTTGTCTACCGAGGTGGCTCGGTAGATGTGAGGTTGCTATCCCAGATTGCTGGTTTACTGGCATGAAGGGTAGGGTATGGCACAGGTTTCATGTCACATCTGCACTACCTGTGGTGCTGAGGTCCTCTTGGGCACACAAGTCAATTTACGGCTCTTTCATTCCTCCTAGGAGCTATTCCTCCATGTTCCCCCGACCCCTTTTTTTTTTCTTTCTCTAAAAAAAAAAAAACACACAAAGAAGTGACATAACCATGGAGTCCCAAATCCATGAAGTTCCTCCTCCTGGGCCCCTTTCTGCTGCTGCACCCTATTCCGACCCTGACCTCGTTATTTGACCATTCTTTGGACCTTTCTAATGCCCCTGTACCTTCTGCTCCAGGTACCGAGGTTCTGCCTGACTCCTTTGATACATCCAACCTCTGCACTTCTTTGACCATACTTTTAGCTTCTCCCTCCATGGTGCAACGATTTTTGGATTGCCCTCCCATCACACATCGGACCATCTCTGGTCCCACACCTAAACTACCAAGACCATTAACTGATGATACTACTTCACTTTTCACTCTGCCCAGAGATGACTGGCATGACACTCGCTCCCCTTAATATGTTTCAAAATACACAGTGGATTAATTTTTTTCTGTTACTATGGATGGATGGATTTATGAAGGATGAGGTTAATCATAGAATTGATGAGGGAAAAAAGGTGAGTGGTGCATTGAGGTATATGTAGACAAAAAACTTTATCTATGGAGGCAAAGAAGGGAATGTATGAAAGTATAGTAGTACCAACACTCTTATATGGGTGTGAAGTTTGGGTTGTGAATGCAGCAGCGAGGAGGTGGTTGGAGGCAGTGGAGATGTCCTGTCTAAGGGCAATGTGTGGTGTAAATATTATGCAGAAAATTCGGAGTGTGGAAATTAGGAGAAGGTGTGGAGTTAATAAAAGTATTAGTCAGAGGGCTGAAGAGGGGTTGTTGAGGTGGTTTGGTCATTTAGAGAGAATGGATCAAAGTAGAATGACATGGAGAGCGTATAAATCTGTAGGGGAAGGAAGGCGGGGTAGGGGTCGTCCTCGAAAAGGTTGGAAGGAAGGGGTAAGGGAGGTTTTGTGGGCGAGGGGCTTGGACATCCAGCAGTTATGTGTGAGCGTGTTTGATAGGAGTGAATGAAGACGAATGGTATTTGGGACCTGACAATCTGTTGGAGTGTGAGCAGGGTAATATTTAGTGAAGGGATTCAGGGAAACCGGTTATTTTTATATAGCCGGACTTTAGTCCTGGAAATGGGAAGTACAATGCCTGCACTCTAAAGGAGGGGTTCGGGATATTAGCAGTTTGGAGGGATATGTTTTGTATCTTTATACGTATATGCTTCTGAACTGTTATGTTCTGAGCACCTCTGCAAAAACAGTGATTATGTGTGAGGTGAAAGTGTTGAATGATGAAAGTATTTTCTTTTGGGGAATTTTCTTTCTTTTTGGGTCACCCTGCCTCGGTGGGAGACGGCCGACTTTTTAAAAAAAAAAAAAAAAAAAAAAAAAACTATGATCTTTCAGATCATAGTAACAGCAAGGCACTCCTATGTCATGTTGGTCGATACACTATTTCATTTCATGCTCTAAAGAGCAGTGCACACATTGTCACGGTATAAAATGCTAGCCAAGCTTACGATCTTTCTCCTTAAAACCATAGATGCTGTTCATGTAACAATTTAAAAACATCATTCCCTCAATACGTGTAGTGGCACTGTCATTCTACCTCATACCATTGTCCATTGTAATTTCCAGACGTGGCGATGACATTCTGGAACAGCTTGAGTTTCCAGTCGTTAAAGTAGACGTGTATGTACTGCCTGCCAATGAGTGAAGATGCTACCCCTGCAATGTAACACTTTTAACTTTCGACTGCTATGAGCTTTTGTCATCAGTGTATATTGCAGGACACCATTTACAAGTCCAACAGGTGATCCCTACACCATATCTGTAGAAATTGCTGGCGTTTTGGCCATCTTGCGAAATATTGCAGGCCGATGGCTGAATGCCCAGTCTCTGGTGCCGACAACTATACCAATACATCTTGTGATCTCCCTCCTCCTGCCTTGTTATGAGGCTCATCCATCTTATTCTCATCATTGCCAAGTTTACTTGAATGTGGAATCCATTGTCTCAGACAGAAGGCTTTCCTTACGCCATGCCTGTCTCTCGTCTACGCCTCTAGGGGAGACACCTCTTCAAGGGGGCCTCCTTGGCGTGGTGAAGAGGCTCTTGGTCTGAGGAATTAGACCTGTTGGTCTTCTTCCTCAGACCGAACCTAATTACCCCCCAATCTCCCCTCCCCTATCCCATCCTCCCCTTTTTCCTTTCCTCCTCCTCCTCCCCACCCCTCCCTTTTGCCCTTCCTCTTTTTGGCCTTTGGGATTTCTCCCACAGGCGCGCTAGTTCCTAGGTAGGGGAAAGGATACCGGGGTCTATCCCATTCCGTTGAGGTTCTTGGCGGTGGCGTAGTTTGCCGTGGAATCTGGATCGCCTGGGGATGTCCCGATCCCTCTCCGGTATCCCGGAGTAGCTTTGGGTGTCTTTCGGGCGACGGGTGTATCTCTGGAAGCCACCTTTTGGATTCCGGGGGTGGTGGCCAAAGGAGGTATGCTTTGTGGCGGATATCCGGCCGCCCTCTCTTTTGTCCACCGAGGTAGCTCGGCAGATGTGAGGTTGCTATCCTGGATTGTTAGTTTACTAGCATGATGGGTAGGGTATGGCACGGGTTCCATGCTGCATCTGCGCTACTTGCGGTGCTGAGGTCCTCTTGGGCGCGGAGGGAGATTTCTGGCCCTTTCATTCCTCCTAGGAACTATCCCTCCCCGGTCCCCCCTTTTTTTTATTCTTTTTTTTTATTTTTATTTTCTTTTCTTCTTTCTTTTTTTTTTCTTAAAAACAAAAAAGAAAGAAGTAACCTAACCATGGCAGCCCTAGTCCATGAACCTACTACCCCTGGGCCCCTTCTTGATACCGCACCCCGTTCTGACCCCGCTTCGTCTTTGGACCACTCTTCAGACACTCCTCATGCCTCTGTACCTATTGCCGGTGCTGTTTCCTCACCCGCTTCAGGTACTGAGGCCTCGACTGACTCCTTCGATTTATCGGACCTTCGCTCTCCTCTGACTATGTTTCCGGCCTCTCCCTCTATGGTGCGGCAATTTTCAAATCGCCGACCCGTTCCACGTCGGACCAACTCTGGTCCCACGCCTAAACGCCAACGACAATTACCTGCTGATGATACTTCTCCACCTTCTCGTTCTTCTCAGAAACGATTGACACGTCCTTCACTACCTTTCCACACTCAGTTTCAGACTGAACAATGGACCAAGTTCTTCACTTTACGACCGACTTCCTCTACTGCCTATCTTTCTGACCATAGTATTGGCAAGGCACTCCTACGCCATGTTGGTAAAGATATTTCTTTTCATGCTCTTAAGAGCGGTACACGCATCATTACCGTACAGAATGCTACCCAGGCTCATGAGCTCTCTCGTCTTTCCCATATTGATACTGTTCCTGTCACTCTTGAAAAACATCATTCCCTCAATTCTTGTAGTGGTACCGTCATTCTGCCCCATACCATAGTTCAACAAAATTTCCAGACGTGTGGCACTGACATTCTTGAACAGCTGGAACTCCAAGATCTCCCAATCCTCAAGGTAGACACTTACGTTCTTCCTGCCCGCGGGCGGAGACGATACCCTAGCAATGTGGCTCGTTTAACTTTTGACAGCCGAGAACTCCCATCCTCAGTTTATATAGCAGGACATCGGTTACAAGTTCAAAAGGTGATCCCTACACCACAACAGTGTAGAAATTGCTGGCGATTTGGCCATCCAGCGAAATATTGCAGATCTATCTCCGAATGCCCAGTCTGTGGTGCCGATGACCATTCTAATACGTCTTGCAATCGATCTCCCTCTTGCCTTAACTGTCATGAGGCTCACCCTTCGTACTCTCGCCGTTGTCAAGTCTATTTAAACAAGCGGGAAATCCGTTACCTCAAAGAGACAGAAGGTCTCCCTTATGCCATGGCAGTTTCTCATCTCCGCCTCCAAGGGAGACTCCCATGTGTTTCTTATTCCCGTGTTTCAAAACGTCCCCCCACTTCTGGTATCCCATCTTCTACACCCACCTCTGTGGTTACCTCTCCCATAGTCACTCCTGTATCTAATCCTTTTGCTGTCCTCGGCTCAGACGTCCCTACTTCAATGCCTCAGTCTAATCTCGCTTCTTCGAGTTCTCTCTCGCAAGCCTCAGTATCGACGAGAAATCGTACGACACCTCCTCCCAATCGTCCCTCTACTTCTCAAAAGTCAAAAAAAGGTCTGTTAACACCTCCTACCCATCTTCCACCTCCTCATTTTACCCTCCCTGTCTCTGTCCCTGGTTCTTACCCTCTCACTGGCTCAGTTACAAGTGTAGAGGTTCACCCTCCTCCTCGTACTGTACCTTCCTCCCCTGTTCCCTCCCAAGTTTCTTCCTCATCTGCCACCTCCCAGGTTCCTGCCTCTTCTGTCCCCTGCCACGCTTCTCCAGTTCCCTCCACCCTTTCGCCCCCCCTACCTTGGTACAGTCCAATACAGTTCCAATCTTTACTCATCCTCCCCCTACCATTTCCAATATTGTCTCCCATACGACGTCTCTGAATTCCGAAACACTTGAAGCAATCTCTGAATATATTGCAGAGACCAAACCATCAATGGACACTGATCCACCTTCCGCTCTTTCTCTCTCCTCTGCTCCATCTGCGCAACTCCTTTCTTCACAGCGCACCGTTCCTTCGCTGCTTGAACGTTTTCCACTGCCTCCGCATGTGGACTTTTCTAACCCCTCTAGTCCGTAGGAACCCTTACCTGCGGATTTCAAGTATCTTTATCATTGCCAATCATGGCCTATTTACAGTGGAATATACGCGGCCTCGGGTAATCGGGGTGAGCTTCAGATGTTACTCTCCCAGTTTGCCCCTGTTGGTGTTTGCTTACAGGAACCAGAATTACACTGCTGTTATTTCTCACATCTCAGGCTATAATTTATTGTATTCTTCAGATCCTTTTCCTGATGGGACCTTTAATGAAAGTGCCCTTCTTCTACGCACTGATATTCCGTACCATCAGCTATTTGTTCATACTTCGCTGCATTACACAGCAGCCCGTATCCACTTACATAGGTGGTATACGCTCTGTTCTTTATATCTCTCTCCTTCTCGGGCATTATCTATTCCGGATATTGCCTTCCTTGTTTCGTCATTACCGCCACCGATTCTGTTACTTGGTGATTTTAATGCCCACCATTTCCTCTGGGGGGGGGGGTCTCACTGTGATTCCCGTGGAATTCAGTTAGAGGCTTTTCTTGCCACCCACCCCCTCCATGTTTTAAATACAGGTACTCACACCCATTTTGATCCTCGGACTCATACTCTCTCTTGCATCGATCTCTCAGTCTGCTCTTCCTCCGCCGCATTAGACTTCACTTGGTCTGTTCTCCCGGACTTACATGACAGTGATCATTTCCCAATCATTCTTACTTCCCCTTCATATTCACCACCTCTTCGCACCCCACGCTGGCAATTTAATCGGGCAAATTGGAACCTTTACTCACACCTAACTGTTTTTAAAGAGGTTCCTTCTTCGTCCTCCATCGATGAGCTTTTACACCTCTTCTCGTCCTCCGTTTTCACCGCAGCTTCTCATTCTATACCCCAAACTTCGGGCAGGCATTCTCAGAAATGCGTGCCTTGGTGGTCTCCTGCTTGTGCTCGTGCAGTACGTTTGAAACGCGCTGCATGGGGCAGGTACCGGTACAATAGAACCACAGAGAGACTCCTTGATTTTAAACAGAAGCGTGCGATCACTCGCCGTGTCATCCGTGATGCTAAACGCACTTGCTGGCGAGATTGTCTCCACCATCACCTCTGCTTCCTCTATGAGTACAGTCTGGAAAAAAGTACGAAAACTGAGTGGTAAATATTCTCCTGACCCGGCTCCTGTTCTGCGGGTTGCCGGTGTTGACGTAGCAAACCCACTAGATGTTGCCAATGAAATTGGCAATCATCTGGTCCGTATTTCTCAGGGACTCCATCTATGCCCCTCATTTCTTTCCTCAAAGTCTGCCAGAGAGTTAGCACCCTTGGACTTTTCTTCTCTCAGAGAAGAACAGTATAATGTGCCTTTTACACTTCAAGAACTGGAGGCAACACTCTCAGCTTGTCGATCATCGGCAGCTGGGCCCGACGACATTCATATTCGTATGCTACAACATTTACATCAGTCAGCCCTTGCAGTCCTATTACGCCTTTACAATCTTATTTGGTCACAAGGAGTTCTTCCACAGCTGTGGAAATCCGCCATTGTTCTCCCTTTCCGCAAACCAGGCACTACGGGACATGAAACCTCCCACTATCGTCCCATTGCTCTTACGAGTGCAGTTTGCAAAGTAATGGAACGCCTAGTAAATAGACGTTTAGTGTGGTATTTAGAGACACACAACAGTCTCTCCACTCGTCAATATGGCTTTCGTAAGGGACGTTCTACCATAGACCCCTTACTACGCTTGGATACGTATGTTCGTAATGCCTTTGCGAATAACCACTCAGTTATTGCCATATTTTTTGACCTTGAGAAGGCATATGACACAACTTGGAGGTATAATATTTTAGCCCAAGCCCACTCCTTAGGCCTTTGAGGCAATCTACCATCCTTCCTTAAGAACTTTTTAACTGACAGGCATTTCCGTGTTCGGGTTAATGATGTGCTCTCCCCGGACTTTATCCAAGCTGAAGGTGTCCCCCAGGGATGTGTTCTGAGCACAACACTTTTTCTCCTTGCTATTAATGATTTGGCCTCTAGTCTTCCATCAAATATTTGGTCATCACTCTATGTTGATGACTTCGCTATTGCCTGTGCAGGCGCTGACTGTCACCTCATTACAGTTTCTCTCCAACATGCAGTCGACCGTGTTTCCAATTGGGCCACCACACGTGGGTTTAAATTTTCCAGCACTAAAACCCACCAAATTACTTTCACTAAGACGCTCTGTCATCTCCGATCATCCTTTGTACCTCTATGGCTCCCGTATCCCTGAACGTGATACAGTCAAGTTTCTGGGCCTCCTCTTTGATCGTACGTTATCCTGGAAACCTCACATTACCTCTCTGAAGGCAACTTGTCACAGCCGGCTGAACCTTCTTAAAAGCCTTGCTCATCTTTCATGGGGAGCTGATCGTCGAACCCTCCTTCGCCTACATTCCACCCTTATTTTATCGAAACTTGATTATGGTGACCAGATCTATTCAGCGGCATCTCCTGCTACTCTCTCTAGCCTTAACCCCATTCATCACCAAGGATTACGTTTGTCTTGGTGCTTTTCGCTCTTCCCCTGTCGAGAGCCTCTATGCAGAAGCGAACGTTCCATCCTTATCCGATCGCCGTGATGCCCATTGCCTGCGCTACTATGTACGCTCTCATGATCTCCGCAATCCTTCCATTTATAGAATGATCGCTGATATTAGTAGACATTCTTTATTTGTTCGCCGCCCCTGTTTACTCCGTCCCTTCTCTCTTCGCCTTCATTCGCTCTTGTCTTCTCTTCAACTACCACCTTTCTATGTACATGTAGCATCTCACTTTTCCCTACCCCCCTGGAAAGTTCCGGCTGTTCGAGTCTGTTCTTTCTCCCTCCCTTGCTCGAAAGCCCAACTGTCTACGGTCGCTTCCCGCTCTCTTTTTCTTGATCACTTTCACTCTCATTCTCATGCCATTGCTGTGTACACAGATGGCTCTAAGTCTTCTGACGGCGTAGGATTCGCAGCAGTGTTTCCGGACAGCGTCGTACAAGGGCATTTACTATCTTCGGCTAGTATTTTTACTGCTGAATTATATGCCATCCTTACAGCACTTATCCGTATTGCATCTATGCCTGTGTCATCATTTGTGGTTCTCGGACTCCCTTAGTGCTTTACAGGCTATACAAAAATTTGATACACCTCACCCCTTAGTCCTCCATATCCAACTTTGGCTACACCGCATCTTTACCAAGCATAAAGATGTTTTTTGTTGGGTCCCTGGTCATGTTGACGTACAGGGCAATGAACAGGCAGACACTGCTGCGTGGTCAGCAGTACATGACCTACCAGTTTCTTAGAGGTATTCCATTTACATACTATTTTGCTGCAATATCTTCCCACCTTCACACCCGTTGGCAACAACGTTGGTCTACTATGCTCGGCAACAAACTTCAATCTATTAAACAGAGTATAGTTACTGGCCGTCTTCTTATCACCAGTGTCGAGGTTGGGAGACTACTCTCTCCTGTCTTCGCATTGGCCATACTCGTCTTATTCATGGATATCTCATGGAGAGGCGTCTTGCTCCTCTCTGTGAGAATTGCCAAGCTCCATTATCAGTCAGCCACATTCTGTTGATTGCCCACTTTATCAACGAGCACGCAGAATTTACCTCTGTCGTCGTCTTCGCTCCGCTGCTCTCTCTTTACCTTCCCTTCTCGCTGATGGACCCACCTTTCATCCGGACTCTCTCGTTGACTTTTTGACAACAACTTACTTACTTCACAAATTCTGATACCTTCAGCCCTTTCTACTTCAATCTCTTGCTACCCTCTACCCCTGTACTATCCCCTGCCCTGCTGTTTTCTGTAACCTGCTGATCATCCCCCCTCCCTTCTGCCATCCAATACCCTCGCTTCCTTCCCTACCCTGCAGCGCTGTATAGCCCTTGTGGCTTAGCGCTTCTTTTTTATTATAATAATAATAATAATCTAGGGGAGACATCCCAGTACATGTATTTCTTATTCTCGAGTAATTAAGAGGCCCCTGGCCTCTGGGGTCCCAATTCTCACGGTCTTCCCTGCAGTCACACCTTCCACAGTCATCTCTGTATCTAATTCTTTTGCAGTCCTGGTCTCCGAGGTCCCTACCTCATCACCTCATAATGTTCTTGACTTTTCGCTCTCAAGTTTCTTTATCTACTAGATCTCGCACAACCACTCCTCCCCTTTGCCCCTCTACTTCCATGAATTCCAAAAAAATCCCCATTCTATAAATCCCTATCAACCCCTTCACTTATCCTATTCAGATATCTTTCCTTTCGAGTCTCTGTACCTGGTTCTTTACCTCTTACAAACTCGGTTACGAATGTGGAGGTTCATCCTCCCCCTCGTACAGTACCTTCCTCTCCTGTCCCCTCCCAAGTTTCTTCTAATGTCCCCTCCCAGGTTGCTTCCTTTCCTGTCCCCTCCCAAGCTTCTTCCCAGGTTTACCCTTGACTTTTGCTTCCCCCCTACTTTGGTAACTTTCATTGATACCCTGATCTTTTCTATCTCCAGTATCATCCCACATCTGACATCCTTGTCCTCTGAAACACTTGAAGCTATCTCCGAATATATTGAGGGGACTAAACCATTGATGGACACTGATCCCCCTCCTGTTGCTGCTCTTCACTCTTCTCCATTTTCACAATTCCTTTCTTTACAGCATTCCAACCCTTTGCTGCTTATTTCTTTTTTGCTGCCTTTACACGTGAACTTTTCTAACCCTTCTAGTCCATAGCTACCTATTACTTTGTTCTTGGAAATGTAGCATCTTGGGCCCAATCTCACTGCTTAGGCCTTCAAGGTAATCTTCCATTTTTCCTTAAGAGCTTATCAGAGAGAGATTTCTGTGTTTGGTTAATAATGTGATTTCCCTGAAGGTGTTCCCCAGGGATGTCCTGAGCACCACACTTTTCCTCCTCGCTATAAATGATATGGCATCTATTCTTCCATCTAATATTTGCCCATTACTGTTGAAGACTATGCTATAGCTTCCCCTCAAGGAAGGTTTGTTCCTTGTTGGTGGAGGCTCTTGATCTGGGGGAATTGGATCTGTGCTCCAGTTCCCTGAATTAAAGTCTGAATACTTTCCACATTCCCCCTCCATGCGCTGCATAATCCTCCGGGTTTAGTGCACTCCCTTGATTATAATAATTTGCTATAGCTTATGCAGATGCTGACTGTTGCAGTCTCTCCCCAGCATGCGATCAACCGTGTTCCAATTGGGCCACTGCTCATGGGTTTAAATTTTCTAGTAATAAAACACACCAAATTATTTAAAGAAAGTTCTACCGTCCCTGTTAATTCATTGTACCTGCATGGCTCGTGTATTCCTGAATGCCACCTTGAAGGCAACTTGTCATAGCCGGCTGAACCTCCTTAAAACCCCCTCTCATCTTTCATGGGAGGCTGATCATAGAGCTCCGACCTCATTCTGCCCTAATTTTATGGAAACTAGATTATGGCAACCAGATATATTCAGTGGCCTCTCCTGCAACTCTCTAGCCTTGATCCCATCCATCACTAGGGAGTATGTTTATGCCTCTCTGCTTTTCGCACTTCACCTGTTGAGAGTCTCTGCAGATGTGAATATTCCATCCTTGACTGATCATGATGCTCATTGCCTCTGCTATTTTGTTCGATCTCATGAACACCCACCCCCCCACCACCCCTGCAATCCTTCCATGTATAGGATAGTAACAGATGTTAGTAGATCCTTATTTGTTCGTCACCCGTTTACTCATTCCCTTTCTCTTCGTCTACATTCACTCGTCTTCTCTTCAGTTGCCACCTTTCTATGTTCATGTAGCATCTAACTTTTCCCTTCCCTTTGGGTAGTTTTGATGGTTCATGTCTATTCTTCCCCACTGCAATGCGCGAAAGTCCAATTACCTACAGTTTCTTCTCGTTTTCTTTCTTAATCACTACCAGTATTGCATCTACACCTGTGTCGCCATTTATAATAGTTTCAGACTCCGTTAGTGCTGTGCAGGCTATACAAAAATTTGATTCACCTCATCCTCTGGTTCTTTGTATCCAGCTTTGGTTATGCTGTATCTCTAACAAGCATAAAGATTTTTTTTTTTTGGTTGGGTCAGACATTGCTGTGCGATGAGCAGTATATGACCTCCCAGTTTCTTATAAAGGTGTTCCCTTCATGGACTATTTTGCTGCAATTTCTTCCCACCATCCCAACTGTTGGCAACAATGTTGGTTTTATCTGCTACATACCCCTCAAGGGAGGTTCCTTGACGCTGGTGAGGGGCTCTCGATCTAGGGAATTGGATCTGTGCTCCGGTTCTCTGAATTGAGTCTGAATGCATTCCATTCTGTCCTCCACCCACATGTGCTGTATAATCCTACAGGTTTAGCGCTCCCCCATGATAATAATCTGCTACATAAATTACATTCTATTAAACCAAGTATAGGCTTCTGGCCGTCTTCTTCTCATCAGTGCCGTAGTTGGGAGACTTCACTCTCCCATCTTCACATCAGACACATTCATCTTACTGACGGATATCTCGTGGAGAGGCTCCCTGTTCCACTGTGAGAATTTTCAGGTTCCAGTTTGTTAGCCATATTCTGTTGGACTGTCCACTCTATCAACAAGCATGCGTAATTTACCTCCGACGTTGCTCTAATGCCCTTACTTTATCTTCCCTCTTTGCTCATGGACCCTTCTTTAACTCAGACTCTCTTGTTGACTTTTTGACAGCAACTGATTTACTGTACAAACTTTGATGATGCTACCTGCAGCACTCCTCAGCCCTTTTTACCTCCCTCTTGCTGCCCTATACCCATGCACTTTCCCCTGCCCCACTGCACTGCATAACCCTACTAATAATTTCCCTCTTTCTACCCAATACCCTTGTATTCTTCCCAGCCCTGCTGTGTTGTGTGACCCTTGTAGGTTTAGCACTTCATTTTTTATAATGGCAGTGGATCAGATAAATACCATACCAGTCATGCTGGTGTGGTATTTTTCTGTAAAAACTGGCATTTGTGGTCACAGTGGGGCCCATGTTAGCTTCTCTGTGGTGCATAGAAATGCCTAGTTGGATGAATCTTATTTGAGCCAGCTGGCCCAGTGGTTAACGCACTGGCCTGTGAGTTTTAGGGCTTGCTTGTCAAGGGTTCAAGCCTCACTCTTAACGTGATTCCTCTTCAAGGGGGGCTCCTTGTCGTGGTGAAGAGGCTCTTGGTCTGAGGAATTAGACCTGTCGGTCTCCTTCCTCAGACTGAACCTAATTACCCCCCAATCCCCCTTCCCTGTCCCATCCTCCCTTTTCCCTTTCCTCCTCCTCCTTCCTGTCCCTCCCTTATTCCCTTCCTCTTTTTGGCCTGTAGGATTTTTCCCACAGGCATGCTGGTTCCTAGGTAGGGGGAAGGGTACTGGGGTCCATCCCATTCCGTTGAGGTTCTTGGAGGTGGCGTAGTTTGCCGTGGAATCTGGATTGCCTGGAGATGTCCCAATCCCTCTCCGGTATCCCGGGGGTGGCTTTGGGTGTCTTTTGGGCAACGGGTATATCTCTGGAAGCCGCCTTTCGGATTCCGGAGGTGGTGGCCAAAGAAGGTATGCTTTGTGGCGGATATCCGGCCGCCCTCTCTTTTGTCCACCGAGGTAGCTTGGCAGATGTGAGGTTGCTATAACGGATTGCTGGTTTACTGGCATGAAGGGTAGGGTATGGCACGGGTTCCATGCTGCATCTGCGCTACTTGTGATTCTGAGGTCCTCTTGGGCACGGAGGGAGATTTCCAGCCCTTTCATTCCTCCTTCACTCTCCCCCCCCCCTTTTTTTTTTTAAACAAAAAGACAAGAAGTAACCTAACCATGGAGATCCCAATCCATGAACCTCCTACCCCCGGGCCCCCTTCTTGATACGGCACTCCATTCTGACCCTGCCTCGTTTTTTGACCACTCTTCGGACACCCCTGATGCCCCTGTACCTCTTTCTGGTGCTGTTTCCTCACCCGCTTCAGGTACCGGGGCTTTGACTGACTCCTTTGATTTGCCTGACCTCTGCTCTCTTTCAACTATGCTTCCGACCTCTCCCTCTACGATGCGGCAATGCAGCAATTTTCGAATCGCCAGCCCGTTTCACGTCGGACCAACTCCGGTCCCACTCCTAAACCCCAACGACAATTTCCTGATGTTGATACTTCACCACCTTCTCATTCTTCTCAGAAAAGATCAACCCGTCACGCACTCCCTTTCCATGCTCAGTTTCGGAATGCACAATGGACTAAATTCTTTACTTTACGACCGACTTCCTCTAGTGCCAATCTTTCCGACCATAGTATTGGCAAGGCACTCCTACGACATGTTGGTAGAGATATTTCCTTTTATGCTCTTAATAGTGGTATGCGCATCATCACTGTCCAGAATGCTACCCAAGCTCATGATCTTTCTCTTCTTTCGCATATGGATACTATTTCTGTCACTATCGAAAAACATCATTCCCTCAATTCTTGTAGTGGTACTGTCATTCTGCCCCATACCATAGTCCAACAGCATGACATTCCAACAGCAATGACATTCTCGAACAGCTGGAACTCCAGGATCTCCCAATCCTCAAAGTAGACACTTATGTCCTTCCTGCCTGCGGGCAGAGATGATACCCTTGCAATGTGGCTCGATTAACTATCGACAGCCGTGAACTCCCGTCCTCTGTTTATGTCGCAGGACATCGCTTACAAGTTCGGAAGGTGATCCCTACACCGCAACAGTAGAAATTGCTGGCGTTTTGGTCACCCAGCGAAATATTGCAGATCTATAGCCGAATGCCCAGTCTGTGGTGCCGATGACCATTCTAATACGTCTTGCAGTCGACCTCCCTCTTGCCTTAATTGTCATGAGGCTCACCCTTCGTACTCTCGCCGTTGCCAGGTCTACTTAAATGAGGGTGAAATCCTTGGCAGTTTCTCATCTCTGCCTCCAAGAGACACTACCTCGTGTTTCTTATTCTCGTGTTTCAAAATGTACCCCCACTTCTGGGGTACCATCTTCTGCAGCCTCCTCTATTGTTACCCCTCCCATAGTCACTCCTGTATCTAATCCTTTTGCTGTCCTGGGCTCAGATGTCCCTACTTCAACACCTCGGTCTGTTCTGACAACTTCGGGTTCTCGCTCACAAGCCCTGGTATCGACAAGATCTCGTACGACACCTACTAATTGCCTTTCTACTTCTCAGAAGTCCAAAAAATCCCCTTTGTTCAAATCTTCCTTGCCCCCTCCTTTCCTTCTTCTGCCCCCACATTTTACCTTTCCAGTCTCTGTACCTGGTTCTTCCCCTCTCACTGGCTCTATTACAAGTGTGGAGGTTCACCCCCCTCCTCGTTCTGTGCCTCCCTTCCCTGTCCCCTTCCAAGTCTCTCCCTCTTCTGCTGCCTCCCAGGGTTTTGCCTCTTCTGTCCCCTCCCACACTTCTTCTCCAGTTCCCAACATGCTTTCGTCCCCCCCCTACTTTAGTACAGTCCATTACTGTCCCAATCTTTACTCACCCTCCTCCTTCTATCTCCAATATTGTCTCCCGTACGTCTTTGAATTCAGAAACACTTGACGCTATTTCAGAATATATTGCAGAGACTAAACCTTCAATGAACACTGATCCACCTCCCGTTCCCTCTCTCGCCTCTCCTCCTCCTCCACAACTCTATTCTTCGCAACGCTCCATTCCTTCACTGCTTGAATGTCTTCCGATGCCACCGCATGTAGACTTTTCTAACCCCTCTAGTCCATAGGTGCCCTTCCCTATGGATACCTGGAATTTTCCTCATTGCCAGTCATGGACTATTTACAGTGGAATATCCGCGGCCTCAGGGGTAATCGGGGTGAGCTTCAGATGTTGCTTTCCAGGTTTTCCCCTGTTGATGTTTGCTTACAAGAACCAAAATTACACTCGGCTGTTTTCCAACCTATCTCAGGCTATAATTTATTGTATTCTTGAGATCCTTTCTCAGATGGGACCTTTAATGAAAGTGCCCTTCTTCTACGTAATGATATTCCGTACTGTCAACTATTTGTCCATACCTCACTGCATTACACTGCAGGCCATATCCACTTGAATAAGTGGTTTACAATATGTTCTTTATATCTCCTTCTCGGGCATTTTCTATCCCAGATTTTGCCTTTCTTGTTTCATCCTTACCACCACCACTTCTGTTACTTGGCGATTTTAATGCCCACCATTTCCTCTGGGGGGGGTCTCAATGTGACTCATGTGGTATTCAGTTGGAGGCTTTTCTCGCCTCTCACCCTCTCCATGTTTTAAATACGGGTACTCCGACCCATTTTGATCCTCATACTCATACTCTCTCTTGCATCAATCTATCTGTCTGCTCTTCCTCCACTGCACTAGACTTCGCCTGGTCTGTTCTACCGGACTTACATGACAGCAATCATTTTCCAATCATTCTTACTTCTCCTTCATATTCACCACCTTTCCGTAGCCCTCGCTGGCAATTTGATCCAGCAAATTGGGACCTTTACTCGCAACTCACTGCATTTAGTAAGGTTTCTTCTTCATCCTCCATTGATGAGCTCCTACACTTCTTCTCGACATCAGTTTATACCGCAGCTTCTCATTCTATACCCCAAACCTCAGGCAGGCACTCTCAGAAGTGCATGCCTTGGTGGTCTCCTGCTTGTGCTTGTGCAGTACATTTGAAATGCGCTGCATGGGGCAGGTACCAGTACAATAGAACCGATGAGAGACTTCTTGACTTTAAGCAGAAGCGTGTGGTCGCTCGCCGTGTCATCGGTGATGCTATACGCACTTGCTGGTGAGATTATGTTTCCACCATCACCTCTGTTTCCTCTATGAGTGCAGTCTGGAAAAAAGTGAGGAAATTGAGTGGTAAATACTCTCCTGACCCGGCTCCTGTTCTGCGGGTCACAGGTGTTGATATAGCAAACCCTCTTGATGTTGCCCTTGAAATTGGCACTCATCTGGTCTGTATTTCCCGGGGGCTCCATCTATGCCCCTCATTTCTTTCCTCAAAGTCTGCCAGAGAGTTAGTACCCTTGGACTTTTCTTCTCTCAGAGAAGAACAGTATAATGTGCCTTTTACACTTCGGGAACTGGAGGCAACACTCTTAGCTTGCCGATCATTGGCAGCTGGGCCTGACGACATTCATATTTGGATGTTACAACATTTACATCCATCAGCCCTTACAGTCTTCTCCCACCTCTTCAATCTTATTTGGTCACAAGGAGTTCTTCCCCAGCTGTGGAAATCTGCCATTGTTCTCCCTTTCCGCAAGCCGGGTACTACGGGACATGATGCCTCCCACTATCGTCCCATTGCTCTTACTAGTGCAGTTTGCAAAGTGATGGAATGTCTGGTAAATCGACGTTTAATGTGGTAATTAGAGACACACAACAGCCTCTCCACTAGTCAATATGGCTTTCGTAAGGGCCGATCTACCATAGACCCCTTACTACGCTTGAATACATATGTTCCGTATGTTCGTGCGGCACTGTATAGCCCTTGTGGCTTAGCGCTTCTTTTTGATTATAATAATAATCCGTCTGTTCGTAATGTCCTTGCGAATAACCACTCAGTTATTGCCATATTTTTTGACCTTGAGAAGGCATATGACACAACTTAAGAACTTTTTAACTAACAGACATTTCCGTGTTCGAGTTAATAATGTGCTCTCCCCGGACTTTGTCCAAGCTGAAGGTGTCCCTCAGGGATGTGTTCTGAGCACAACACTTTTTCTCCTTGCTATAAATGATTTGGCCTCTGTTCTTCCATCCAATATTTGGTCATCACTCTATGTAGATGACTTCGCTGTTGCTTGTGCAGGCGCTGACTGTCGCCTCACTACATTTTCTCTCCAGCATGCGGTTGACCGTGTTTCCAATTGGGCCACCACGCATGGGTTTAAATTTTCCAGTACCAAAGCTCACCAAATTACTTTCACTAGACGCTCTGTCATCTCCGATCATCCTTTGTACCTCTATGGTTCCCGTATCCCTGAACGTGATACAGTCAGGTTCCTAGGCCTTCTCTTTGACCGTAGGTTATCCTGGAAACCTCACATTACCTCTCTGAAGGCAACTTGTCACAGCCAGCTGAACCTTCTTAAAACCCTTGCTCATCTCTCATGGGGCGCTGATCGTCGAACTCTCCTGCGCCTACATTCAGCCCTCATTTTATCAAAACTCGATTATGGTGACCAGATCTATTCAGCAGCCTCTCCTGCTACTCTAGCCTTAACCCCATCCATCACCAAGGATTATGTTTATGCCTTGGTGCTTTTCTCTCTTCCCCTGTTGAAAGCCTCTATGCAGAAGCGAATGTTCCATCCTTGTCTGATCACTGTGATGCCCATTGCCTTCGCTACTATGTGCGCTTTCACGATCTCCGCAATCCTTCCATTTATAGAATGGTCACCGATATTCTTTATTTCGCCGCCCGTTTGCTCCGTCCCTTCTCTCTTTGCCTACATTCGTTCTTGTCTTCCCTTCAGTTACCACCTTTATATGTTCATGTAGCATCTCACTTTTCCCTACCCCCCTGGGAAGTTCCAGCTGTTCGGGTCTGTTCTTTCTCACTCCCTTGCTCGGAAGCCCAACTGCCTACTGTGGCTTCCCACTCTCTTTTTCTTGACCACTTCCACTCTCATTCTCATGCCATCGCTGTGTACACAGATGGCTCTAAGTCTTCTGACTGCGTCGGATTCGCAGCAGTGTTTCCGGACAACGTCATGCGAGGGCATTTACTATCTTCAGCTAGCATTTTACTGCTGAATTGTATGCCATTCTTGCAGCTCTTATTCGTATCACATCTATGCCTGTGTCATCATTTGTGGTTGTCTCAAACTCCCTTAGTGCTCTACAGGCTATACGGAAATTTGATACACCTCACTCCCTAGTTCTCCATATCCAACTTTGGCTATGCCGTATCTCTATCAAGCATAAAGAAGTTTTTTTGTTGGGTTCCTGGTCATGTTGATGTACAGGGCAATGAACAGGCAGACACTGCTGCACGGTCAGCAGTACATGACCTACCAATTTCATATAGAGGTGTTTCATTTCCGGACTATTTTTCTGTAATAGCTACCCACCTTCACACCCGTTGACAACAACGTTGGTCAACTTTACTCGGTAACAAACTTCATTCTATTAAACCGAGCATAGGCTACTGGCCATCTTGTCATCAGTGCCGAGGTTGGGAGACTACTCTCTCCCACCTTTGCATTGGCCACACTCGTCTTACTCATGGGTATCTCATGGAGAGGCACCCTGTTCCTCTCAGTGAGAAGTGTCAAGTTCCAGTATCAATTAGCCACATTCTGTTAGACTGCCCTCTCTATCAAGAAGCACGCAGAATTTACCTCCAATGTCGTCTCCGCTCTACTACTCTCTCTACCTTCCCTTCTTGCTGATGGACCCTCCTTTAATCCTGACTCTCTCATTGAGTTCTTGACAACAACTGATTTACTCCACAAACTCTGATGATACTACCTTTTGCACTCCCCTCAGCCCTTTCTACCTCAATCTCTTGCTTCTCTCTACCCTTTCACCATCCACTGCCAAGCTGTTCTCCGTAACCTACTACTTATCCATCTCCCTTTTTCCACCTGATACCCTCGCTTCCTGCCCTGCAGCGCTGTATAGCCCTTGTGGTTTAGCGCTTCTTTTTTATTATAATAATCTTTCCGTGATTTGTTTGTATCGTGTTATTACAGTTTATGCGAGTCACAGACTGACGACTGCAGTCTGCAGAGATCAAGTAGCTTCAAGGTGTGTGGAAATAAGAAACATAATGGTCTATACACAGCGGATAACACTTGATATTTTCCTCAACATTTAATTGATAGGCTGAGCTTTTCCCAACCTCAGTTCAATTCATTTATTTAAGTCATGCTGCCATATACTCTCTCCCATGCTTATAAAATGTGACACATAACAGGTGGTCAACATTCAGGTGCTTATTAAAGGTGCACAGCGGCAGCAGCCAGAAGTAGAATTGAGACTATGGAAAACTGCTGACGCTGTATGACCCTTCTAGGTTTAGCGCTTCTTTTCATTATAATAATAAAACTACTGACATTTCTTGTCCTGATTTTCATAGCCATGTGGACTATGTATGGTGTTAGTTGTGTACTGTAGTACATCCTGTGCGCTGGTACAGCTCCATACCTGGAGTATACCTGGAGAGGGTTTTGGGGGTCAACGCCCCCGTTGCTCAGTCTAAGACCAGGGCTCGTGGTGAATCAGGGTCTGATCAACCAGGCTGTTACTGCTGACTGCAGCGCTGTTTAGCCCTTGTGGTTCAGCGCTTCTTTTTTATTATAATAATAATGTTACTACTGGCCACACGTAAACCAATATACGAACCACAGCCTGGCTGATCAGGTACCGACTTGAGGTACCTGTCCAGCATCGTGATGAAGACAGCCAGGAGTCTATTGGTAATCCCTCTTATGTATGCTGGGAGGCAGTTGAACAGTCTTTTATTTATTTATTTATTTATTTATTTATTTATTTATTTATAATTTGAGCACACTTACAGAGGTACAAAAAAAAAATACAGATAAGAGCAGCATGCCAAAGCCACTTATACTATGCATAGCATTACGGGCTGGCTTAAAATTAACTTAAGATTAACTAAGCAATGATGAAATCAGTGAAAAACATTAATGTAAACTGATTACTATAAAGCACAAGTGAGTATTACAAAGACAGGTCATATGGTTGCATGCATTGTTGTAAATTCAGTAGAATGGAGTATTCTGTTAGGTAGTGAATTTAAAAATAATAAAGTTAGATTGGGTTTTAGGTTTAACATTTATGTGATATAATTGTGAGAAACATTTAAGATATACAATTTATAAGGTTCAGTTATTCAGTATTTATTTGGTTTTGGGTGAGTAAGTGATCTTTGAGAAGAGACTTGAATTTATAAACAGGTAGTGTTTCTTTTATATTTACAGGTAATGAATTCCAGATTTTAGGGCCTTTTATGTGCATTGAGTTTTTGCATAGCGTGAGATGGACACGAGGAATATCAAAGAGTGATCTGTGCCTTGTGTTATGGTCATGTGTTCTGTTGAGGTTGGCAAGGAGATGTTTGAGGGGAGGGTTAATATCAGAGTTGAGTGTTCTATGTATGTAATAGGTGCAGTAATAAGTATGGATGTTTTGTATGGTGAGTAGGTTGAGTGTATTGAATATTGGTGGAGTGTGCTGCCTGTAGTGAGAATTTGTTATCATTCTAACTGCAGCCTTTTGTTGGGTAATTAGTGGTCTGAGATGGTTACTTGTTGTTGAGCCCCATGCACAAATTCCATAGGTGAGATAGGGGTAAATAAGAGAGTGATATAGGGCCAGGAGGGCTGACTGTGGAGCATAGTACCGTATCTTCGATAGTATGCCTACAGTCTTGGAAATTTTCTTAGAAATTTGTTGTATATGTGTATGAAATTTGAGTCTATTATCAAGGTGGATTCCTAAGAATTTTCCCTCTGTTAGCTTTGTGATAGGTGATCCGTTTATCATTATGTTAAGAGGGACATCTGTAGCTCTGTTACCAAACTGAATGAAGTAGGTTTTGTCAATGTTTAGTGTAAGTTTGTTAGTACTCATCCAGGTAGATATTTTCTGTAATTCGGTATTTACAGTATTGGCTAGCGTGACTGGGCTCGGGTGGGAGAAGACGTATGTTGTGTCATCAGCAAATAGTGTGGGTTTGAGTAATTGAGAAGCATTTGGTAGGTCATTTATGTATAGGAGAAAGAGAAGAGGGCCAAGGACACTTCCCTGTGGGACACCAACTGTAATTGGTTGTGCAGAAGAGTTTGCCCCATTTGCGTACACATATTGGCTTCTGTTGCTGAGGTATGACTTGAGGTAGTTGAGGGAGTGCCCTCTTATACCATAGTGTGATAATTTTACGTGGAGCAAGTCATGGTCAACTGTATCAAAAGCTTTACGTAAGTCAATGAAGATCCCCAGTGGGACTTCTTTTTTCTCTATTGCAGTGTATATATGTTCTAGCATGTGTATAATAGCATCATTAGTATTTTTATTAGGCCTGAATCCAAATTGGCAGGGGTTGAGTATGTTTTGGGAGATAAGGTAGGAGTAGATTCGTTTATGAATTAATTTTTCGAAGATTTTTGAGAGAGGGTGTAAGTTGGATATTGGCCTATAGTTATTCAACTCTGTTTGGTCTCCTCCTTTGTGGATCGGGGTGACCCTTGCTATTTTGAGTACTGTAGGGAAGGTGGAGGATTCAATGGATTTGTTAAAGAGTGTTGCAATGATTGGTGATAGCACTTGTGACACTTTTTTGTATATAAAGGGTGGTAAGGTATTTAAATCTCCTGCCTTGTTTTTTAGTGCGTTGATAATAAGGGAGACTTCGTATGGGTTAGTCGGAGCTAGGAACAGTGTGTTCGGGTAGTTGCCGGTGAGGTAGTCATTTGGTGGGGTATCTGAGCTTGGGATTTTATTGGCAAGGTTTTGTCCTATAGTGGAGAAGAAATCATTGAGTCTGTTTGCTGTTTCTGTTGGTGGGAGTTGGGGTTCATCTGATTTTGCTAATTTTATTTCGCTATTTCGTGATATCTTTTTTGTTCCCAGAATTTCTGATAGGGTTTTCCAGGTCTTTTTTATATCACCTCGTAAGTTGGATAATCTGTTCTCATAATACAATTTTTTTGCCCTTCTTATCAGGCTGGTTAGGATTGACGAGTAACGTTTTGTTTGGTCTCTGGTTATGTGACCCATTCTGTACTGTTTTTCATATTGGTGTTTTGTATTTATGGATTTGAGAATGCTGGGTGTTAGCCAGGGACTGTTCAGTCTCTTAGCTGTCATCTGCTTAGTTTTTTTAGGGCAGTGCTTGTTATAGAGGTATTGAGTCTTTTTTAGAAAATTATTAATACATTCGTCAATATCTGTATTGATTTCTAGCTCAGTGTGCCAATCAATGTTTGCTAATGCTGTTGTGAAGTTATTAATGGCTGCCTCATTGTGAAGTCTGAAGGTGACTTTAGTAGTGTCTTGGGGTAATTTACCAAGAGTTGTTATGAGGAAAGTAGGGTAGTGGTCTGTGGTATTATCTGTAATTATGCCTGATTTTAAAGGGGATATGGTGTTGGTCCAGATGTGGTCAAGTAGGGAAACACTAGTCTCTGTAACTCTTGTAGGTTTTGTTACTGTTGGTAGCAACATACAGTTACTCATTGTGTTTGTGAATTCAGTAACGTGTGGGTCCTGGTCTTGCAGGAGATTTATATTGAAGTCACCTGAGAGTAGTAAGTGATCTTTGTTCATGCGTGCATCAGTTATCATACTTCCTAGGTTTTGACTAAATTGGCTAATGTTTGACTGTGGAACTCTGTAGATGTTTATCAATGTGAGAGGTTTTTGTAGGTATTTGGATTTGAATTTGGCTATTATATATTCCCCATGTTCATCTCTTGTGCAAGTATTAGTGATACATTCTAGTTGGTCTGAGTAGTATATGGCTGTGCCACCCCCTTGTTGGTCTGGCCTACAGTTGTGTATGGCTGTGTAACCAGGAATGGTATAGACATCTGTAGTATCAGGCTTTAGCCAGGTTTCAGTTAGTGTAATGATGGACATATTGGCATGTAAGGAATTTAGTAATGCTATGAGGTCATCGTAATGCTTGCTTAAAGATCTGATATTGTAGTTAAAGATAGTTATGTTGTTGTTGGCACTGAGAAGTGCCTTTGATTGTTCTGCAGTGTAGTAATTACAGTAACTGTTTGATTCATTTAAGTCATTAAATAAGAGGTTGGTATCTGGATCAATGCTTGTAATCATAAGATTTGTAGTGAATCTATAGTTAGAATTAAGTATAAAACAAAGTAAATAGTCTTAAGCTAAAAAATAGCACCTGAATTATTTAACAAATGTAAAATAATGAGCTAAGGTAGTTTTTTTTTTTTTTTTTTTTTTTTTTTTAAGCTAAAATAAAGGAGACAATATAAAAGGGACTAGTACAAATAAAGTGATGATCAAATAATGGAGCTTGGGAATATGATAGTAGGTAGTACTATAAAATAAATGAGCTTTGGAATATAATGCAAAATTGTGAACTTGTTCTACTTTAGCACCTGAGAATAGCACCTTGATTATTTTAACAATTGTGAATGTATAAGCTAGGGTAGTTATATAAAGCTAAAATAAAGGAGAAAATATATAAGGGACTAAAATTAAGTAATGGTAAACAAAGTTAAATGGACAGATGGTCACTATGAAATAATATTGGTTTAGGAGTAAGATCTGATTTGTAATATTAGATAAATTGAGCAGTTTATTGCACAATAAAAGTAAAAAAAATGAGGTAGTTGGTACTAGCTAGCAAAAGATAGTTTTGGTACTTGCAAAAAAGTAATTGGAATATACACTAATTGAATATACAATGTAAAGTGACTAAAAAAACAAGTAGTGATAAACAAAATTAAATGGACAGGTAAGAAAAAATGAATATTATTAATTTGGAGTAAGATTTGACTTTTAATTTAAAATTATGAGCAATTAATAGCAGTAAGAAAGTTATAGAGTATTGGAGGTAGTTGGCATTAGCTAGTGATGAAAAATAATAAAAATAATAATGTACAATATGATAGTAACGTACACTATATGCACCACACGTATATATGTATTAAGGGCACTTATTTAATCTGTTACAGAAATGTCAGCTTTTCTAAGGAAGGTAGAGAAATCATGTTCGTTTGAGATGGTATATTGTTGTCCTGTTGATGTTTTCCTTACTAGTATTTTCCCATCTCGCGTGAAACACTGATGTATTTTGTTTTCCTGTTTAAGTTTTCTCAGCCTGAACAGAAGGTTTTGACGTTTTTTTGTTAGACACTCATTTATGTACACTCCATTTTTCATTGTAATTGCTGATTTAATTAGGTCCTTTCTTTTATCGTATGAATGAAGTCGGATCATTATACTGTGTTTACTTCCTGGTTTTCCTAACAAACGTGTTTCTTTGATTTCATTGTTTTGCACGATGACTTGTACGTGGTTCTGTATTATCCTGATAGCAGTTTCTTTGCACTGTGCTTGTGTTATGTCACTAGGAATGTGTGGACTGTTTATTATAACTGCATCAGACAACTTATCTTGTTCAGTTTTGTCGTCTTGGAAATCAAGGTATTCATTTAGTCGAGTGTGCATGTTCAGATTCCAGTCCTTGATTGCTTCTTCAACCTTCATATTTATTGTTGTTATTTGTTCAGTGTGACTGGCTATAGCTGCTTTTAGAGTATTTTCTGTATCAACACTTCCCGATGTAATCTTCTCTTCAAGGTTTTGGATCTTATTCTCGAGGTTGGTTATCTTGGAATCTCGTCGCTCGAGTGCTGCTTTGATATCTTTGATTTCATTTTCTAGAGCAACGATGTAGTCCTTGATATTGTCAGGAATAATCGTACCTGAGTTGGGACCATGACACTTATTGTGTTGTCCCTTAGCTTACTCGTGGCACCCCTGTTTTTCATTGGGGGAATGTTACATCTCCTGCCAAGTCTTTTGCTTTCGTAGGGAGTGATTTTCGTGTGCAAGTTTGGTACTAATCCTCTAGAGTTTTTCCAAGTGTATATACAGCGCTGTATAGCCCTTGTGGTTTAGGCAACACAACAGTAACAGCAACAACAAGCACAGCAGCAGCAACACAACAGTAACAGCAACAAGCACAGCAGCAGCAGCAGCAGCAGTTAACAACAACAGCACCAACAGCGGCTAGCAACTGCAGCAGCAACAGCAGCTAGAAACCCCAGCAGCAGCTAGCACCAACAATAGCAGCTAGCAACAACAATAACAGCTAGCAACAGTAGCAGCAGGAGCTAGCAACACCAACAACAGTAGCAGGAGAAGCTAACAGCAGCTACAATAATAACAACAGCTAGCAACAGCAGTAGCAGAAGCAGCTAACAACCGCAGCAGCAGCTAGCACCAATAACAGGAACTACCAACAACAACAGTAGCTAACAATCGCAGAAGCAGCAGCAGCAGCAGCTAGCAACAACAGAAGCATCTAACAACAACAGTGGCAACAGAAGCAGCTAGCAACAACAGTAGCAGCCAGCAACAGCAGTAGCAAAAGAAGCAGTTAACAACAACAGCAGCAGCAGAAGCTAGCAGCAGCAGCAGCAGCAGCAACAGCAACAACATCAACAACAGCAACAACAGCAGCAGCAGCAGCAGAGTATCAACATCACCATGATGAAGCACAAGATGAGAGAAAGACAGAATACTCATTGTGTTCAGTTACCAGTCAGAGTGGAGCGGCAGGTGAGTGTTGTACTCTCTTGTCTTCTTTATGTTCAGTTACCAGTCAGGGTGGAGTAACAGGTGAGTGTTGTACTCTCTTGTCTTCTTTATGTTCAGTTACCAGTCAGGGTGGAGTAACAGGTGAGTGTTGTACTCTCTTGTCTTCTTTATGTTCAGTTACCAGTCAGGGTGGAGTAACAGGTGAGTGTTGTACTCTCTTGTCTTCTTTATGTTCAGTTACCAGTCAGGGTGGAGTAACAGGTGAGTGTTGTACTCTCTTGTCTTCTTTATGTTCAGTTACCAGTCAGGGTGGAGTAACAGGTGAGTGTTGTACTCTCTTGTCTTCTTTATGTTCAGTTACCAGTCAGGGTGGAGTAACAGGTGAGTGTTGTACTCTCTTGTCTTCTTTATGTTCAGTTACCAGTCAGGGTGGAGTAACAGGTGAGTGTTGTACTCTCTTGTCTTTATGTTCAGTTACCAGTCAGGGTGGAGTAACAGGTGAGTGTTGGACTCTCGTGTCTTCATTGTATTGCTTCTCTGTCATTATAAACCCTTCATAGAGTGTTCTTCATGCCTGTGAGAGCATTTCAAACTTCCACGTTATAAAATATTAATTACAAAGAAGGCCACTAGCATGCCTAGGCATTTTGGGCAGACTAATACTAATTAATACCATAGACAGACCCCTGGTTGTCTTCAAACAGGCACTGGACAAGCACCTAAAGTCGGTACCTAACCAGCCGGGCTGTGGCTCGTACGTTGGATTGCGTGCGGCCAGCAGTAACAGCCTGGTTGATCAGGCCCTGACCCACCATGAGGCCTGGTCACAGACGAGGCCGCGGGGGGCGTTGACCCCCGGAACTCTCTCCAGTTAAACTCCAGGTATATTGACAGGTTATGGATCAGTACATTTTAACATACATCCTTATAGAGAATAAACTTGATTGATTAATTGATTGATTAATTACTGCATACTGATACAAAAGTTAGGTAACTGAAGTGATTAATTAGATTTATAATAGTAAGTAAGTAAGTTTATTCAGGTATACACAAATACAGTTACATAGAATTATCATACATAGCAGCATATGTGTAGAGAACCTAGGATAACCCAAAAAAGTCAGACACAGTGACTTATTTCCTTAGTGAGGTAGTACAAAACATAATATTACAAATGGAAAATTTAGTAATGAGAATGGTTAAGGGAGTCAAGATGTTACCATTTTTTTTTTCGTCCGATATCTTTCATTTTTTGGTGTACATAAGATGTGTTTATGAAACATATTATCTGTAAGTTTCAATAACATAGCCAAAAAACAGCTGAGAAAAAATATATACACTGAAAACTGCATTTGTCAGGAAGGTGTAAGTTAATGGCACTAGGAAAAGTGGTTTTGGGACTTGGTACTCATAAAACAATCATAATACAATATTCTGACAAACTGCAGTCACTGTTAATATCTTATCTTTATTCTGTAAAAAATAAAGTTTATAAGTTTTTTTACATGTTGCACAATACCTGGCCCTTAACTCGCATATAACTCCCAAAATATTTGGAAAAATATTATTCTCCCATTGCCAGACAGGAGAATAATCATTGATTTACGATTGTTTTTAGTAAAGTATTTCATTTAAATCAATAATAAAGGCTAATCTTGATGAAATAAGTTAATAACTTATTTCCGAGATAATCGCCTGGAACGCCGGCCGGCCTCCCGACTCGTGAAAAAACAATTTTTTTTTTTTCGAGAAAATTGAGTTTGTTTCAGGGTTTACTTGTGAGCTAGTATGGTATGGTATGGTTTGATCTAGTGTAGTTATCCTCTCCAAAATACCGTTTTCTCTTACTTAAACGCCATAGAAGACGTTAGGAAGGAAGGGAAATGATTTATTCCTAATATCCCTGATAGACACTGGCCATATTATGGCCTATTTTATTAATTCTAGTGTATATATAATGTTTATATGTCATTTATAGGGTTTATTATGTCATATTAGATCAATTCTGATAGATAAATAAGCCGTAGAGTTGATATTAGTTCAATAATGATGAATTTTCTCCGGACTCCTACAGCCTCCCGAGTCCCCGGATGTTGCAAGCTGGTTCCTGATTGGTTGACACTCGTATAAACTCCGCCCATTCTTATATGATACCAAATAGTCAATTATTATATTAGCAAGAATAATACAAGAAATAACACACACACAAAAAAAAAAAAAACGGAAAAAATCCCCCCAAAATTTACGGGATGTGAGCAGTCATGATGGCAGCGCCGATGTCACCATACCTGATATAA
Source organism: Cherax quadricarinatus (assembly GCF_038502225.1). Taxonomy (NCBI): domain Eukaryota; kingdom Metazoa; phylum Arthropoda; class Malacostraca; order Decapoda; family Parastacidae; genus Cherax; species Cherax quadricarinatus. The sequence continues at coordinate 8,173,091 of NC_091362.1, read as the reverse complement.
ATGACTGTAATTCCTTGTAGAAACGTTGTAGGACATTAATTCTTGCACCGTTGTCCAGCCAAAGAGTTTAGCCAGTTTTCTATGCGAATAACTCAATTTCCATAATTTTTCGATTTGTTTTCGCTCGAGGGCAGTACATATTGCCTCCCCTTAAGGAGGGAGGGACTAGTATATTGGTCCATATATGGTTAATTATGGTTACATTGTCTCAGTTGTCCAAGAGCAGCGGCAGGGAACACTTGTGCTGTTTCCTGACTAAGTAAGTAAGTTTATTCAGGTATACACAAATACAGTTACATAGAATTATCATACATAGCAGCATATGTGTAGAGAACCTAGGATAACCCAAAAGAGTCAGACACAGTGACTTATTTCCATTGGGGTCCTTTACCTAACTTGTGTCAGTTATCCTGGTTGATTTAGTTATAATTGGTATGAGAAGTGTTGTTGATGATGTCAGTTACAGTCTGGTCATGTGTTTGATCAAGGTTAATGTTGAAGTCACCGGCTAGGTGAAGGTTATTCATTTGGTTATTTGTGATTAGTGTCTAATATATCGCTGAAATTTTGGATATTTGTGTGAAGTATCTGGTAAATGACACCGATGGTCATAGGAATCCTAAGTTTTTTTTTTTACAGTAAAATTAGCACAAATATGTTCTCCATATTCATGACTGTAGCAAGTGGTGTTACAACATGATAATTCATTAGAATATAATAGATGGCCGTACCTCCCCCAACTTGGTCTGCAGTTGTGGATTGTTGTACTCACTTAATTGTGGTTGCAGGGGTCGAGACTCAGCTCCTGGCCCCTGGTAAGAAGCCAGGCATAATAGAGGCTCTCTCTGCATTGCAACCCACTATTGTAAATACAAAATCTCAATGTACTGTTTGCTAAGACATAAATAAAAAATAAATATATTGTGTCCTGTTTAAGACAAGTTTCAGCGAGAATAATACAAGAGAAGGTTGTTTTTAGGGAATCAAGGAGTGCAAGGTCACCATAATGTTTACTTAAGAACCTAATATTGTAATTGAGAACTGCAATATTTCTGACATTACTTAGGACAGTGCTGGCTTGTGATGCTCTGTATTACAGACAATTACTTTCCATTAAATTTTGATTGGGCATTAGATTATATAGATTTATATCTGGGTCTACGTGATCATTCAGCATTTACGTTAAATGGTAATTATTGACCCATGTATTATTTATATTGTACCGAGTTCCAGTAATAATATCTGTGATAAGAGGATGTTTGGACAAGTGTGTAGCTAATGTATGTTGGTTAAGTAGTTAAAACTAACATAACTTGTGTCCAATAAATAGAATAAAATGTGCACAGTTTTAAATTAAAGACTAAATGGATTTTAGTGGTGATAATAAGATGGTAAACAACGGTTATTAATAAATTGTAAATTGGAATATTTGGCAAAAACAGATATTAAAAAAGGTAAAATAAAATAAAATATCTGACACAGACAAGGATATAAGCCACAGCATTGTGTCTTCCTCTGTAGACGACACCAGAATTTGCATGACAGTGTCCTCCACTGGTGGCCTGGTGGCTGAAGCTCCCGCTTCACACACGGAGGGCCCGGGTTCGGAAACATTTCGACACGTTTCCTTACACCTGTTGTCCTGTTCACCTAGCAGCAAATAGGTACCTGGGTGTTAGTCGACTGGTGTGGGTCGCATCCTGGGGGACAAGATTAAGGACCCCAATGGAAATAAGTTAGACAGTCCTCGATGACGCACTGACTTTCTTGGGTTATCCTGGGTGGCTAACCCTCCGGGGTTAAAAATCCGAACGAAATGTTATCTTATCACTGAAGACACTACAAGACACCAGGAGGACATCAACCAAATCTTTAAATGGGCCGCAGAAAACAATATGAAGTTCAACGACGAGAAATTTCAATTACTCCGATATGGAAAACATGAGGAAATTAAAACTACATCGGAGTATAAAACAAATTCCAACCACACAACTGAGCAAAAAACTAATGTAAAAGACCTGGGAGTGATCATGTCAGAAGATCTCGCCTTCCAAGACCATAATTATTGTATCAATCGCATCTGCTAGACAAATGACTGGATGGATAATGAGAACCTTCAAAGCTCATGATGACACTCTTCAGGTTGCTTGTTCTATCTAGGCTGGAATATTACTGAACACTAACAGCATCTTTCAAGGCAGGTGAAATTGCTGACCTAGAAAATGTACAAAGAACCTTCCCAGCACACAATACTACCATAAAACACGCTTGAAGTTCCTCAAACTGTACTCTCTAGAACACAAGCGAGAGAGATACATTATTATATACACTTGGAAAATCCTAGAGGGACTAGTACCAAACTTGCTCACGAAAATCACTTCTTATGAAAGCAAAAGACTCGGCAGACGATACATCCCCCCAATGAAAAGCAGGGCTGCTACTAGCACGATAAAGAAAGCCAAACAACTATACTACTCCAGTAGATTCACAGACACTAGAGGAGATATAAAAAAGACCTGGAAAACACTCTCTCAGATTCTAGGGACCCACAAACTGAAAAAAACAAGAATATTGTCCTAACTAAACCTAATGAAACACCACTACATCCCACTCACACAGCTAACAAGATAAACGACTTCTTCTCAACCATAGGATCTAATCTTGCCAATAAAATTCCACATACCAATGCCCATGCTGGGGACTACCTAGATGGGAATTTCCCAAATTCCTTCTATCTTGCACCAACTGAGCCCACGGAAGTCACAGAGATTATAAAGTCACTTAAAAATAACTCAGGGAATCTGTCTCATGTCCCACCATTACTGTACAAGCGAGCGGCCCATGTCCTTTCGCATGCTATTTCATTACTCTTTAACAAGTCACTAGAAACTAGCACCTTCCCGAAACTACTCAAGATGGCAAGGGTTACACCAATACATAAAGGTGGTGACCCTACAGACTTAAACAACTATAGGCGAATATCAAACTTACCATTGCTATCCAAAATCTTTGAGAAACTCGTGCACAGGAGACTATATTCATTTATAACGGCACAAAACATACTCAACCCCTGCCAATTTGGATTCCGGAAAAATAAAAGCACTAATGATGCAATCATAAAATTGCTAGATCTGCTTTACACAGCATTGGAAAATAAGGAATATCCACTAGGAATTTTTGACCTAAGAAAAGCTTTTGACACAGTAGACCACGACATCCTACTCCACAAACTTGACCATTACGGTATAAGAGGCCATGCGCTTGCTTATTTCAAATCTTACCTTACTAATAGGTATCAGTATGTCACCATTAAAGACACAGCATCAACAACACGGCCACTTGATACTGGAGTTTCCCAGAGCAGTGTCCTTGGTCCCCTGCTCTTCCTCATATACATCATTGATCTTCCAAACGTATCCCAACACCTGAAACCCATTCTCTTTGCTGACGACACGACTTATGTCATCTCTCACCCTAATCTTGCCACCCTCAACACCATTGTTAACGAGGAGCTGGTCAAAATATCGACTTTGATGACAGCCAATAAACTTACGCTTAACACTGACAAAACCTACTACATATTATGTTTGGTAGCGGAGCAGGAGATGCACAAATTAACATTAAGATCGACAACACTCTAATTACCAGACATAATGAGGGCAAATTCCTAGGCCTATACCTTGACAACAACCTGAATTTCAGCACCCATATCCAACACATAACCAAAAAAGTATCCAAAACGGTTGGGATCCTCTCCAAGATACGATACTACGTGCCGCAAAATGCCCTTCTCACACTATACCACTCGCTTATTTATCCATACCTCACCTATGATATTTGTGCTTGGGGATCAACTGCAGCAACACACCTAAAGCCAATAATAACCCAACAAAAAGCTGCAGTAAGAATAATCACTAAATCCCATCCCTGGCAACACACCCCCCCACTCTTCATAGATCTAAACTTACTCCCTGTTCAGTACATCCACACTTACTACTGTGCAATCTCCATCTACAGGACCTTAAACTCCAATATCAACCTTGACCTAAAATGCTTTCTTGACAGTTGTGACAGAACACACAGGCATAACACCAGACACAAACATCTCTACGACATTTCCCGTGTCCGACTAAACCTTTACAAAAATTCAATGTATGTCAAAGGCCCTAAAATCTGGAACACCCTACCTGAGAACTCTAGAACTGCAGACACATTCATCACCTTCAAAACTACCATTAGAAAACATCTTATCTCCCTGATGCACCCCATCAACTAACTACACGAATATCACCTGGTGGTTCACACTTACACTCACTCACCCATTTGACCATAAACAGAAATATTAACCTCAATCTTAAAATAATGAATCCTGTGATACTCCAATACTGAAACTATGTACTGTGCCAAAACAAAAGCATTCACATTGCTAAACTCACAAACTAGTATTTAGTCACTTAGCCATAATACCAACTTACCTCATAATTTGTAATATTTTAAAATTAAGAATTAAACTAAGTCTGCCCGAAATGCCTAGCCATGCTAGGTGTTCTAGTGGTACACTCTGTAATCATTATTTAACTACATGTAAACCACACAATAACCAAATTCTGTAAACTCAGCATTGTAATCCTTATAGAGAATAAACTTTGAATTTGAATTTGAATAAGAGACATCACAATAAGTATCAGGGGCCGGAGACTGTTCAACTGCCTCTCAGCATACATATGGGGGATTACCAATAGACCCCTGGCTGTCTTCAAGAAGGCGTTGAACGGGCACCTAAAGTCAGTATCTGATCAGCCGGGCTGTGGTTCATACGTGGGTTTACGTGCGGCCAGCAGGCCTCATGGTTGATCAGACCCTGATCCACCATGAGGCCTTGTCTCGTACCGGTCTGCGGGGGCGTTGACCACCAAAACTCTCTCCAGGTAAAAGGCATATGCCTTCTGTTGTTCTTTTATTTTTACAGTTCCTTGGTAATGTGAGAAATCAAGACAGTGCTTGAAGGTTCACTATTGTTTTTACCACACTGGCTAGTACCACATATATGTAGGATTTTATAATAATCTTATATGATAAATCAATGTAATCCTGTATAACATTTCCAGATCCTTAATAAATTAAACCATTATTTTTTCTCTCAGGATTTTCAAGAAACCTCCTGTTAAGATGGCAGCTCAGAGGATCGCAGTGGTGAGTAGTTTCAATATTTTTAATTTGAATTTTATTGTTGCTTCTGCTTCATGTAACTGAAACAGAAGTTGAATGTTGAGGTGCGATTGTGATCTTATAAGATGACTGGAAAAATTTTAAAACCTCTAAAGTGCCAGCCTCTCCTCTTAACCAGACAAGTTGGCACTGTTGTGAAAAGATGAATCAAATGGGTGACTGTTGACGTTAGTTTAATATCCTTATTATGCACCCCATACCCATCCTGTGGGTTGTTCTATCTAGGCTGGAATATTGCTGCACACTAACAGCACCTTTCAAGGCAGGTGAAATTGCTGACCTAGAAAATGTACGGAGAACCTTCACGGCGTGCATAATGGAGATAAAACACCTCACTTACTGGGAGCACTTGAAGTTCCTGAACCTGTACTCCCTGGAACGCAGGCAGGAGAGATACATGATTATATACACCTGGAAAATCCTAGAGGGACTAGTACCGAACTTGCACATGAAAAATCACTCAAAACGAAAGCAAAAGACTTGGCAGATGATGCAACATCCCCCCAATGAAAAGCAGGGGTGTCACTAGCACGTTAAGAGACAATACAATAAGTGTCAGGGGCTGGAGACTGTTCAACTGCCTCCCAGCATACATAAGGGGGATTACCAATAGACCCCTGGCAGTCTTCAAGCAGGCACTGGACAAGCACCACAGCCGGGCTGTGGCTCATACAGTGGACCCCCGGTTAACGATATTTTTTCACTCCAGAAGTATGTTCAGGTGCCAGTACTGACCGAATTTGTTCCCATAAGAAATATTGTGAAGTAGATTAGTCCATTTCAGACCCCAAAACATACACGTACAAACGCACTTACTTAAATACACTTACATAATTGGTCGCATTCGGAGGTAATCGTTATGCGGGGGTCCACTGTACTTTGGATTGCGTGCAGTCAGCAGTAACAGCCTGGTTGATCAGGCTCTGATCCACCAGGAGGCCTGGTCACAGACCGGGCTGCGGGGGCGTTGACCCCCGGAACTCTCTCCAGGTAAACTCCAGGTACATAATGGGCCCGGGGACTGGGCTGCAAAATTTTGGCAGCTGAACAACCTACAAAAGTAATGAACTATTTACATGTTTATATCTTGTCATAATTGTAATGAGTTATTAATGCAAATATTAATTAGGTCACACACACAAAGTGGTAATGCTTTATTTACATTGAGCAGTCTGGGTACTTTTCCAGAAAGGTCTATAATATACCACTGTGGATAAAATACTTTGCCATTTCTTAAACATTTCTGAGTGAGTTGTCACTGAATTCATTAATTTTATCGCACTCGAGTACATATTGAAGCAAGGTGTGACAATAGTCCATCTGGCAAAGTTTACATTTGTTTTCAAGAGATTTATTAATCAGAAGAGCTCTCTTGTATATGAATGGTGGCATACTTGCTTTTATTATCTTTGTTTTATAGTGCTTCTATTATTGATGCTACCACTGTAGAACTGGCTAGGGACAGGATGAGGGAGTTTTTGGAACTGCCACTGAGATAATCACTAACCTGAGCAATGGAGTCTGAGATTTTGCTGGCAAGATTAGTCTTTATAGATGAGAAGATGCCATTAAGCTTATTTATGGTATCAACAATATAAATAGAGGGTTTTTAAATCTGTTCTGTACAATTTGTTTAGATTTAGCTATTTTGTATGAGTCTAGTATCTGAGAGTGTTTTCTAGGTCTTTTGAACCAACCTTTATATCTTAGAACCTGTTGACACAGTATAGTTGTTTTTATTTGTTTATAAGCTTAATAAGCGTGTTGATGTATATCTTTTTGCTGTTTCTGGGGAGAATTAAGCCTTTTCTGTATGTTGTAAGGAAATTTTAATTCACATTGAACATTGTGTCCTAAAATAATTTAATATTTCCAACAGGTGACAGGAGGCAACAAAGGTATCGGGTTTGGTGTAATGAAGGAACTTTGTGCCAAATTTGATGGCATAGTTTATCTGACAGCTCGTGACGAAGGAAGAGGTCGTGCTGCTATTGAGGAGCTCAAGAAGGCAAGACTTTTACAGTAATAGTGTAATTAATTATGTTTAAAGAAAAAACCTTGGCACTGCACTTACACTGATGCCTACAGATATATATAGTAGTACAGTACAATATCGGTACTGTGCCTTATTTTTATGTAGGTACACAAATTAAAAAATACAGGAAGGCCTCGCTTATACAGCAGGCTAGGTTCCAGGCTTCAGCTGCAAAGTAAAAATTACTGTAGAGTGAAACATAGCCTTATTTTACTTTCAAATGCATATAAAAGCCTGATAACATGTTTACATTATCATATATTAAGTGAACAATAAAGCTAGGCCTAAAACTATGACTATACGGTATACACATTACTTGCCTTAAAATATTATTTTCGTCCTTAGCTCGCACTGATTAGGAAGTCTGAATAAATGAACAGTGGGTATAATTGATAACTATTGCATTAGTGAAACACTGTAAAGCGAAGCGCTGTAAAGCGGGACCCATTTGTAAATAGAAGAAAACATTTTTTTTAACACGTCGGCCGTTTCCCACCGAGGCAGAGTGACCAAATAAGAAGGAAAAACTTTCATAATTCAGCACTTTCACCATCATTCATACATAATCACTTTGTTTAAGAAAAGTTATGAAAAAGCTCGTGGAACAGGAAGAGTGGATCTAGTGACGACCAGTGAAGAGGCGGAGCCAGTTTGGCAAGGGTACACTTTGCTGAATATGCAAATTATGTGGTCAGGCATATGGTCACTGTCTTGAACACTGTGCTTAATTGTCCACTTATTGAGGTATGCAGAGATAGACAGTATAATAACCTATGTGACATGTCAAGATATCTTATTAATGAAAATAAGATACCAGATATAATAAGCAAATTTCCTAAATTTGCTTGTAACAGATAAGTGAACTATAGATTTTTTTTTTTTTTTTTTTTTTTTTTTTTTTTTTTGTGTCTAACAGGTCGGCCGTCTCCCACCGAGGCAGGGTGACCCAAAAAAAGAAAGAAAATCCCCAGAAAGAAAATACTTTCATCATCATTCAACACTTTCACCACACTCGCACATTATCACTGTTTTTGCAGAGGTGCTCAGAATACAACAGTCTAGAAGCATACACACATAAAGATACACAACATATCCCTCCAAACTGCCAATATCCCAAACCCCTCCTTTAAAGTGCAGGCATTGTACTTCCCATTTCCAGGACTCAAGTCCGACTATATGAAAATAACCGGTTTCCCTGAATCCCTTCACTAAATATTACCCTGCTCACACTTCAACAGATCGTCAGGTCCCAAGTACCATTCGTCTCCATTCACTCCTATCTAACACGCTCACGCACGCTTGCTGGAAGTCCAAGCCCCTTGCCCACAAAACCTCCTTTACCCCCTCTTTCCAACCCTTTCGAGGACGACCCCTACCCCGCCTTCCTTCCCCTATAGATTTATATGCTTTCCATGTCATTCTACTTTGATCCATTCTCTCTAAATGACCAAACCACCTCAACAACCCCTCTTCTGCCCTCTGACTAATACTTTTATTAACTCCACACCTTCTCCTAATTTCCACACTCCGAATTTTCTGCATAATATTTACACCACACATTGCCCTTAAACAGGACATCTCCACTGCCTCCAACCGTCTCCTCGCTGCTGCATTTACCACCCAAGCTTCACACCCATATAAGAGTGTTGGTACTACTATACTTTCATACATTCCCTTCTTTGCCTCCATAGATAACGTTTTTTGACTCCACATATACCTCAACGCACCACTCACCTTTTTTCCCTCATCAATTCTATGATTAACCTCATCCTTCATAAATCCATCCGCCGACACGTCAACTCCCAAGTATCTGAAAACATTCACTTCTTCCATACTCCTCCTCCCCAATTTGATATCCAATTTTTCTTTATCTAAATCATTTGACACCCTCATCACCTTACTCTTTTCTATGTTCACTTTCAACTTTCTACCTTTACACACATTCCCAAACTCATCCACTAACCTTTGCAATTTTTCTTTAGAATCTCCCATAAGCACAGTATCATCAGCAAAAAGTAACTGTGTCAATTCCCATTTTGAATTTGATTCCCCAAAATTTAATCCCACCCCTCTCCCGAACACCCTAGCATTTACTTCCTTTACAACCCCATCTATAAATATATTAAACAACCATGGTGACATTACACATCCCTGTCTAAGACCTACTTTTACCGGGAAGTAGTCTCCCTCTCTTCTACACACCCTAACCTGAGCCTCACTATCCTCATAAAAACTCTTTACAGCATTTAATAACTTACCACCTATTCCATATACTTGCAACATCTGCCACTCCTCTATCATATGCCTTTTCTAAATCCATAAATGCAATAAAAACTTCCCTACCTTTATCTAAATACTGTTCACATATATGCTTCAATGTAAACACTTGATCTACACATCCCCTACCCACTCTGAAACCTCCTTGCTCATCCGCAATCCTACATTCTGTCGTACCTCTAATTCTTTCAATTATAACCCTACCGTACACTTTTCCTGGTATACTCAGTAAGCTTATTCCTCTATAATTTTTACACTCTCTTTTGTCCCCTTTCCCTTTATATAAAGGGACTATACATGCTCTCCGCCAATCCCTAGGTACCTTCCTCTCTTTCATACTTTTATTAAACAAAAGTACCAACCACTCCAACACTATATCTCCCCCTGCTTTTAACATTTCTGTCATGATCCCATCAGTTCCAGCTGCTTTACCCCCTTTCATTTTACGTAATGCCTCACGTACCTCTCCCACACTTGCATTCTGCTCTTCTTCACTCCTAAAAGATGGTATACCTCCCTGACCAGTGCATGAAATTACTGCCTCTGTTTCTTCCTTAACATTTAAAAGTTCCTCAAAATATTCTCGCCATCTACCCAATACCTCCATCTCCCCATCTACTAACTCCCCTACTCTGTTTTTAACTGACAAATCCATATTTTCCCTAGGCTTTCTTAACTTGTTTAACTCACTCCAAAATTTTTTCTTATTTTCATTAAAATTTCTTGACAGTGCCTCTCCCACTCTATCATCTGCTCTCCTTTTGCACTCTCTCACCACTCTCTTTACCTTTCTTTTACTCTCCATATACTCTGCTCTTCTTATAACACTTCTGCTTTGTAAAAACCTCTCATAAGCTACCTTTTTCTCTTTTATCACACCCTTTACTTCATCATTCCACCAATCACTCCTCTTTCCTCCTGCCCCCACCCTCCTATAACCACAAACTTCTGCCCCACATTCTAATACTGCATTTTTAAAACTATTCCAATCCTCTTCAACCCCCCCACTACTCATCTTTGCACTAGCCCACCTTTCTGCCAATAGTCGCTTATATCTCACCCGAACTTCCTCCTCCCTTAGTTTATACACTTTCACCTCCCTCTTACTTGTTGTTGCCACCTTCCTCTTTTCCCATGTACCTCTTACTCTAACTGTAGCTACAACTAAATAATGATCCGATATATCAGTTGCCCCTCTATAAACATGTACATCCTGGAGCCTACCCATCAACCTTTTATCCACCAATACATAATCTAATAAACTACTTTCATTACGTGCTACATCATACCTTGTATATTTATTTATCCTCTTTTTCATAAAATATGTATTACTTATTACCAAATTTCTTTCTACACATAGCTCAATTAAAGGCTCCCCATTTACATTTACCCCTGGCACCCCAAATTTACCTACTACTCCCTCCATAACATTTTTTCCCACTTTAGCATTGAAATCCCCAACCACCATTACTCTCACACTTGATTCAAAACTCCCCATGCATTCACTCAACATTTCCCAAAATCTCTCTCTCTCCTCTACACTTCTCTCTTCTCCAGGTGCATACACGCTTATTATAACCCACTTTTCACATCCAATCTTTATTTTACTCCACATAATCCTTGAATTTTTACATTTATAGTCCCTCTTTTCCTGCCATAGCTTATCCTTCAACATTATTGCTACTCCTTCTTTAGCTCTAACTCTATTTGAAACCCCTGACCTAATCCCATTTATTCCTCTCCACTGAAACTCTCCCACCCCCTTCAGCTTTGTTTCACTTAAAACCAGGACATCCAGCTTCTTCTCATTCATAACATCCACAATCATCTCTTTCTTATCATTTGCACAACATCCACGCACATTCAGACTTCCCACTTTGACAATTTTCTTCTTATTCTTTTTAGTAATCTTTACAGGAAAAGGGGTTACTAGCCCATTGTTCCCGGCATTTTAGTTGACTTTTACAACACGCATGGCTTACGGAGGAAAGATTCTTATTCCACTTCCCCATGGATATTTATTTTTTTTATTTATTTATTTATTTCCAATTTGTGCACACATACAGAGGTACAAAAAAAATACAGATAAGAGCAGCATGCCAAAGCCACTTATACTATGCATAGCATTACGGGCTGGCTTAAAATTAACTTAAGATTAACTAAGCAATGATTATTATTATTATTATAATCAAAAAGAAGCGCTAAGCCACAAGGACTATACAGCGCTGCTACTAAGCAATGATGAAATCAGTGATAAAACATTAATGTAAACAGATAACTATAAAGCACAAGTGAGTATTACAAAGACAGGTCATATGGTTGCATTCAGTTAGGTAGTGATTCTGTTAGGTAGTGTATTTAAAAAATAATAAAGTTAGATTGGGTTTTAGGTTTAACATTTATGTGATATAATTGTGAGAAACATTTAAGATATACAATTTATAAGGTTCAGTTATTCAGTATTTATTTGGTTTTGGGTGAGTAAGTAATCTTTGAGAAGAGACTTGAATTTATAAACAGGTAGTGTTTCTTTTATATTTACAGGTAATGAATTCCAGATTTTAGGGCCTTTTATGTGCATTGAGTTTTTGCATAGCGTGAGATGGACACGAGGAACATCAAAGAGTGATCTGTGCCTTGTGTTATGGTCATGTGTTCTGTTGAGGTTGGCAAGATGTTTGAGGGGAGGGTTAATATCAGAGTTAAGTGTTCTATGTATGTAGTAGGTGCAGTAATAAGTATGGATGTTTTGTATGGTGAGTAGGTTTAGTGTATTGAATATTGGTGGAGTGTGCTGCCTGTAGTGAGAATTTGTTATCATTCTAACTGCAGCCTTTTGTTGGGTAATTAGTGGTCTGAGATGGTTAATTGTTGTTGAGCCCCATGCACAAATTCCATAGGTGAGATAGGGGTAAATAAGAGAGTGATATAGGGCCAGGAGGGCTGACTGTGGAACATAGTACCGTATCTTCGATAGTATGCCTACAGTCTTGGAAATTTTCTTAGAAATTTGATGTATATGTGTATGAAATTTGAGTCTATTATCAAGGTGGATTCCTAAGAATTTTCCCTCTGTTAGTTTTGTGATAGGTGATCCATTTATCATTATGTTAAGAGGGACATCTGTAGCTCTGTTACCAAACTGAATGAAGTAGGTTTTGTCAATGTTTAGTGTAAGTTTGTTAGTCCTCATCCAGGTAGATATTTTCTGTAATTCGGTATTTACAGTATTGGCTAGCGTGACTGGGCTCGGGTGAGAGAAGACGTATGTAGTGTCATCTGCAAATAGTGTGGGTTTGAGTAATTGCGAAGCATTTGGAAGGTCATTTATGTATAGGAGAAAGAGAAGAGGGCCAAGGACACTTCCCTGTGGGACACCAACTGTAATTGGTTGTGCAGAAGAGTTTGCCCCATTTGCGTACACATATTGGCTTCTGTTGCTGAGGTAAGACTTGAGGTAGTTGAGGGAGTGCCCTCTTATACCATAGTGTGACAATTTTACGTGGAGCAAGTCATGGTCAACTGTATCAAAAGCTTTACGTAAGTCAATGAAGATCCCCAGTGGGACTTTTTTTCTCTATTGCAGTGTATATATGTTCTAGCATGTGTATAATAGCATCATTAGTATTTTTATTAGGCCTGAATCCAAATTGGCAGGGGTTGAGTATGTTTTGGGAGATAAGGTAGGAGTAGATTCGTTTATGAATTAATTTTTCGAAGATTTTTGAGAGAGGGTGTAAGTTGGATATTGGCCTATAGTTATTCAACTCTGTTTGGTCTCCTCCTTTGTGGATCGGGGTGACCCTTGCTATTTTGAGTACTGTAGGGAAGGTGGAGGATTCAATGGATTTGTTAAAGAGTGTTGCAATGATTGGTGATAGCACTTGTGACACTTTTTTGTATATAAGGGGTGGTAAGGTATTTAAATCTCCTGCCTTGTTTTTTAGTGCGTTGATAATAAGGGAGACTTCGTATGGGTTAGTCGGAGCTAGGAACAGTGTGTTCGGGTAGTTGCCGGTGAGGTAGTCATTTGGTGGGGTATCTGAGCTTGGGATTTTATTGGCAAGGTTTTGTCCTATAGTGGAGAAGAAATCATTGAGTCTGTTTGCTGTTTCTGTTGGTGGGAGTTGGGGTTCATCTGTTTTTGCTAATTTTATTTCGCTATTTCGTGATATCTTTTTTGTTCCCAGAATTTCTGATAGGGTTTTCCAGGTCTTTTTTATATCACCTCGTAAGTTGGATAATCTGTTCTCATAATACAATTTTTTTGCCCTTCTTATCAGGCTGGTTAGGATTGACGAGTAACGTTTTGTTTGGTCTCTGGTTATGTGACCCATTCTGTACTGTTTTTCATATTGGTGTTTTGTATTTATGGATTTGAGAATGCTGGGTGTTAGCCAGGGACTGTTCAGTCTCTTTGCTGTCATCTGTTTAGTTTTTTTAGGGCAGTGCTTGTTATAGAGGTATTGGGTTTTTTTTAGAAAATTATTAATACATTCGTCAATATCTGTATAGGTTTCTAGCTCAGTGTGCCAATCAATGTTTGCTATTGCTGTTGTGAAGTTATTAATGGCTGCCTCATTGTGAAGTCTGAAGGTGACTTTAGTAGTGTCTTGGGGTAGTTTACCAAGAGTTGTTATGAGGAAAGTAGGGTAGTGGTCTGTGGTATTATCTGTAATTATGCCTGATTTTAAAGGGGATATGGTGTTGGTCCAGATGTGGTCAAGTAGGGAAACACTAGTCTCTGTAACTCTTGTAGGTTTTGTTACTGTTGGTAGTAACATACAGTTACTCATTGTGTTTGTGAATTCAGTAACGTGTGGGTCCTGGTCTTGCAGGAGATTTATATTGAAGTCACCTGAGAGTAGTAAGTGATCTTTGTTCATGCGTGCATCAGTTATCATACTTCCTAGATTTTGACTAAATTGGCTAATGTTTGACTGTGGAACTCTGTAGATGTTTATCAATGTGAGAGGTTTTTGTAGGTACTTTGATTTGAATTTAGCTATTATATATTCCCCATGTTCATCCCTTGTGCAAGTATTAGTGATACATTCTAGTTGGTCTGAGTAGTATATGGCTGTGCCACCCCCTTGTTGATCTGGCCTACAGTTGTGTATGGCTGTGTAACCAGGAATGGCATAGACATCTGTACTATCAGGCTTTAGCCAGGTTTCAGTTAGTGTAATGATGGACATATTGGCATGTAAGGAATTTAGTAATGCTATGAGGTCATCGTAATGCTTGCTTAAAGATCTGATATTGTAGTTAAATATAGTTATGTTGTTGTTGGCACTGAGAAGTGCCTTTGATTGTTCTGCAGTGTAGTAATTACAGTTACTGTTTGATTCATTTAAGTCATTAAATAAGAGGTTGGTATCAGGATCAATGCTTGTAATCATAAGATTTGTAGTGAATCTATAGTTTGAATTAAGTATAAAACAAAGTAAATAGTCTTAAGCTAAAAAAATAGCACCTGGATTATTTAACAAATGTAAAATAATGAGCTAAGGGACTAATACAAATAAAGTGATGATCAAATAGTGGAGCTTGGGAATATGATAGTAGGTAGTACTATAAAGGTAATTTTTTTAAAGTTAGAATTATAGTATAAAATTATAATATAAAAGGGACTAATATAGGTTGTGGTGACCAATAAAGTGGTAATCAAAAAAAGAGCTTTGGAATATAATGGCAAAATTGTGAACTTATTGTACTTTAGCACCTAAGAATAGCACCTTGATTATTTTAACAATTGTGAATATATAAACTAGGATAGTTATATAAAGCTAAAATAAAGGAGAAAATATATAAGGGACTAAAATTAAGTAATGGTAAGCAAAGTTAAATGGACAGATGGTAGGAATTATAATATAAACTTATAATATAAAAATACAATTTGAAATGGTACTTGCAATTGCACTAGAGTCTGGTATAGGTTGTTGACAAGATCAAGATTATACCTAGATTTAAACTGACAAAATAAAATTCACAATTAAAGTACCAAAAGAATAATAGTAAAAAAAATAACAATGGTAATGTCTTGATTATAATATGATAGTAAGAGGGTAGACAGGTACACAGGTACAAGGGATAATATAAAGGTTGGAAAAGTAATAAGACCAAGAACTATTAAGATAAAATCAAAGAAAACTCAGATGAGTGTGTATAAATAAACATGTACATGTATGTGTAGTGTGACCTAAGTGTAAGTAGAAGTAGCAAGACGTACCTGTAATCTTGCATATTTATGAGACAGACAAAAGACACCAGCAATCGTACCATCATGTAAAACAATTACAGGCTTTCGTTTTACACTCACTTGGCAGGACGGTAGTACCTCCCTGGGTGGTTGCTGTCTACCAACCTACTACCTATAATATATGTATATATATATATAAATATATATATATATATATGTATATATATATATATATGTATATATATATATATATATATATATATATATATATATATATATATATATATATATATATATATATATATATATATATATATATATATATATATATATTATATTTTATTTTTTATTATCACAATGGCCGATTCCCACCAAGGCAGGGTGGTCCGAAAAAGAAAAACTTTCACCATCATTCACTCCATCACTGTCTTGCCAGAAGGGTGTTTTACACTACAGTTTTTAAACTGCAACATTAACACCCCTCCTTCAGAGTGCAGGCACTGTACTTCCCATCTCCAGGACTCAAGTCCGGCCTGCCGGTTTCCCTGAACCCCTTCATAAATGTTACTTTGCTCACATTCCAACAGCACGTCAAGTATTAAAAACCATTTGTCTCCATTCACTCCTTTCAAACACGCTCATGCATACCTGCTGGAAGTCCAAGCCCCTCGCACACAAAACCTCCTTTACCCCCTCTCTCCAACCTTTCCTAGGCCGACCCCTACCCCGCCTTCCTTCCACTACAGACTGATACACTCTTGAAGTCATTCTGTTTCGCTCCATTCTCTCTACATGTCCGAACCACCTCAACAACCCTTCCTCAGCCCTCTGGACAACAGTTTTGGTAATCCCGCACCTCCTCCTAACTTCCAAACTACGAATTCTCTGCATTATATTCACACCACACATTGCCCTCAGACATGACATCTCCACTGCCTCCAGCCTTCTCCTCGCTGCAACATTCATCACCCATGCTTCACACCCATATAAGAGCGTTGGTAAAACTATACTCTCATACATTCCCCTCTTTGCCTCCAAGGACAAAGTTCTGTCTCCACAGACTCCTAAGTGCACCACTCACTCTTTTTCCCTCATCAATTCTATGATTCACCTCATCTTTCATAGACCCATCCGCTGACACGTCCACTCCCAAATATCTGAATACATTCACCTCCTCCATACTCTCTCCCTCCAATCTGATATTCAATCTTTCATCACCTAATCTTTTTGTTATCCTCATAACCTTACTCTATCCTGTATTCACCTTTAATTTTCTTCTTTTGCACACCCTACCAAATTCATCCACCAATCTCTGCAACTTCTCTTCAGAATCTCCCAAGAGCACAGTGTCATCAGCAAAGAGCAGCTGTGACAACTCCCACTTTATGTGTGATTCTTTATCTTTTAACTCCACGCCTCTTGTCAAGACCCTCGCATTTACTTCTCTTACAACCCCATCTATAAATATATTAAACAACCACGGTGACATCACACATCCTTGTCTAAGGCCTACTTTTACTGGGAAAAATTTCCCTCTTTCCTACATACTCTAACTTGAGCCTCACTATCCTCGTAAAAACTCTTCACTGCTTTCAGTAACCTACCTCCTACACCATACACTTGCAACATCTGCCACATTGCCCCCCTATCCACCCTGTCATACGCCTTTTCCAAATCCATAAATGCCACAAAGACCTCTTTAGCCTTATCTAAATACTGTTCACTTATATGTTTCACTGTAAACACCTGGTCCACACACCCCCTACCTTTCCTAAAGCCTCCTTGTTCATCTGCTATCCTATTCTCCGTCTTACTCTTAATTCTTTCAATAATAACTCTACCATACACTTTACCAGGTATACTCAGCAGACTTATCCCCCTATAATTTTTGCACTCTCTTTTATCCCCTTTGCCTTTATACAAAGGAACTATGCATGCTCTCTGCCAATCCCTATATATAAATATATATATCTTTCTTTCTTTCAACACACCGGCCGTATCCCACCGAGGCGGGGTGGCCCAAAAGGGAAAACGAAAGTTTCTCCTTTTACATTTAGTAATATATACAGGAGAAGAGGTTACTAGCCCCTTGCTCCTGGCATTTTAGTCGCCTCTTACAACACGCATGGCTTACGGAGGAAGAATTCTGTTCCACTTCCCCATGGAGATAAGAGGAAATAAACAAGAATAAGAACTAGAAAGAAAATAGAAGAAAACCCAGAGGGGTGTGTATATATGTGCTTGTAGATGTATGTGTAGTGTGACCTAAGTGTAAGTAGAAGTAGCAAGACGTACCTGAAATCTTGCATGTTCATGAGACAGAAAAAAGGACACCAGCAATCCTACCATCATGTAAAACAATTACAGGCTTTCGTTTTACACTCACTTGGCAGGACGGTAGTACCTCCCTGGGCGGTTGCTGTCTACCAACCTACTACCTATAATAAATATATATATGTCGTGCCGAATAGGCAGAACTTGCGATCTTGGCTTAAATAGCAACGCTCATCTTGCCATATAGGACAAGTGAAAATTTATGTATGCAATAATTTCGCCAAAGTCATTCTGAACCTAACGAAAAAAATATATTTAATTGTGTTTGTTTTGTATTAAATTATTGTAAACTAATCTAAAATATATTTAGTTGGGTTAGGCTAAAATAAATTGTTCTTGTTATAACAAGGTTAGGTAAGTTTTCTAAGATTCTTTTGGTGCAAAATTAAAAATTTTTACATTAACATTAATGAAAAAAATATATCTTTAAACATATAAAAGAAAATTTCAGAAAGGACTTAATTTTAAATGAGTTCTTGCTAATTGACCAGTTTTACATATTCGGCACGACATACATACATATATATATATATATATATATATATATATATATATATATATATATATATATATATATATATATATATATATATATATATATATATATATATATATATATATATATATATATATATATATATATATATATATATATATATATATATATATATATATATATATATATATATATATATATATATATATATATATATATATATATATATATATAATGGCATTCTGGTAGGCATGTACTGAAATGTCCCTGCTAGAGGACCTACAACTGGTGAAGACACAGGGAGAAGCATTGGGACTCATCCTCAATCCCTCCAAGTGTGAAATCACAACGAATCAGGAAATAATTAGAGCTGTGCGAGCAATCCTCCTGGAAGTCTCTACTACCACTCCGTCCAAGAGCACTCTCTTGGGAGCACTGCTGGGTCATCAGGCCATCGACACGGTCCTCAAGGACAAACAGAATGACCTGAAGAGAATGGAGGAGAGAATAAGCAGTCTTGATCTCCATGATGCCTTGTATCTCCTCACAACGTGTCTTACTCTGCCAAAACTCACTTCCTGAGGTGTGCACCCTCTTTTGACAACCTAACACTTAGCGAACATGACTCACTCCTGAGATCAGTCTTTAAGAAGGCACTGAATCTATCCCTGGAAGATCAGCTGTGGGATCAGGCAACATTCCCAGTGTGACTGGGAGGCACAGGGGTGCGCAAAGCAATGCAGGTAGCTTTACCTGCATTTCTGTCTTCATGTTTGCCTTCCAGTGGATTAGTCAAGGAGACTGTCCCCGAACGCTTGAGAGGCGTGGTAGGAACTCAAGGCCCCAGGTTCATTGAAGCAGCCATGTGGTGGGACACCCTTGCAGACTCCTCCAGTAGACCAGCTCCTCCCAAAGAGCACAAACAGTCCCACTGGGACAAACCGATCATAGAAAAAATCGCCAATGCAATGCTCACCAACTCTTCTGGAAAGGACAAAGCTCGTCTCCTGGAGGTGAAGGCACCACTCAGATTTCCTTTTAGCTGTTCCCAATTCCTTCCTGGGCACTCGACTCGACCCACAGGCCATTCGGATTGGTGTTGCTCTTTGCCTAGCCGCCCCCATCCTCACCGAACATAGGTGTATTTGCGGCAGGGCGATGGCTGATCAATTCGGACTTCATGGTCTTGTGTGTCACACATCAGATGGGAAGTATGCCAGACATGAGGTCAGCGACATCATAAAGAGAAGCCTCGCCACAGCCCGTTGCCCAGCTCAGTGGGAATAGAAACCAAGGATCACAGGGCGTCCAGCTTCCTCTTTCAGAGACTCAGTGTTGCGATCCAGAGGGGAAATGCCTGCAGCATTCTGGGCACGCGGTCCACTGCCTGGGAGCTGGATGAAGTATTCAAGATGTAGCTCTGAGTTGTTATCTATGTTGTTCTACTTCCCAATGTATTTTTAGCAATGTACTTTGTCTTTAAATAAAGTCTACACAAAATACAGAATATAGGAGTTGGTAGGAGAAAACAATATTCAAACAGCTCCGGGGAGAACCTTGAGTTTTCCCTGAGGTACGTTTATTGTCTTCTCTGAGGATGAGGGTCCCCAGTCCAGTTAGAGGTGGTACCTCTCTCTCTCTCTCCCTCTAGATTTACAATTTTTAAATATGCGTTTTTCAGCTGGGACCGTCTGCTCGCTTTCATCAACTTGATATTGACAACGCTGAGAGTATTGCTACTTTTGCTGATTACATTAAGAAAACTTATGGTGGTTTTGATGTGCTTGTCAACAATGCAGCTATTGCATACAAGGTATTGTTCCAGTTCTTGTTCCATCATTCCTGCAGCAAGTGTACCTAAGCTTCATTCTTAATGTATCGCTTATTAAATTTTTTTACTGAATTACTGAATATCTTCAGTATACAGCAGTTTGGGTTCCAGGCTGCTGCTGTACGCTGAAAGTCACTGTAAAGTAAAACAGCCTTTTTCATTTTCAAATGCATATAAAAGCCTCATAACATATTTACACTATCATTTATTAAGTGAGCAATATAGCTAGGCCTATAAAATGTACGTATATATAATACACACGTTACTTACCTTAAATATTTTTAACCCTACGTTATAGTGAGTGATGAATATATTTATTGTAAGAAGTCTGAATAAATAAAGAATGGGTATATCTGGAAAATAAGATTTTGTTCGGATTTTTAACCCGGAGGGTTAGTCACCCAGGATAACCCAAGAAAGTCAGTGCGTCATCGAGGGACTGACTGTCTTATTTCCTTTGTGGTCCTCAATCTTGTCCCCCAGGATGCGACCCACGCCAGTTGACTAACACCCAAATACCTATTTGCTTGGTGAACAGGACAGCAAGTGTAAGGAATTGCGTCCAATATTTTCACCCTTCCGGGACTCGAGCCCGGACACTCAAAATTATATACTATTTCTTATATAATTTTGAAAACAAAAAATTATAGCTCCCCAGAGCGATTCTTCTTCTTATTATTATTGCCATCAATATACTTTGTTCACTGAGTTTAAAGATGGATTAATAAAAATGTCAATAATATCGTAATTTACAATTTTTCAAGGGTCCCAGAGCGATTATTATAATTATTATTATTATTATTATTATTTTTGCCGTCATCAAATCCTGTTAACTGAGTTCAATAATTTCTAACTTAGCATTTAAAATAAAAGGCTGATGATTACTCTTTTTATCACAACTAAAGAGAACAAGAGAGTCATGCAGAATGTAAATAGAGAGTAAACGGACTCCCTTGCGGGCAACCCCCCCCCCCCCCCACGGCCTTGCTGGCAAAGTTCTCCCTTCACACGGTGAGGGTCCGGGTTCGATTCACGGCGGGTTGGAAACATTCGACGCGTTTCCTTACACTTGTTGTCCTGTTCACCTAGCAAGTAGGTACCCATGTGTTAGTCGACTGGTGTGGGTTGCACCCTGGTGGACAAGACTGAAGTCCACAATGGAAATAAGACGGACAGTCCTCGATGACGCACTGCCTTTCTTGGGCTATCCTGGGTGGCTAACCCTCCGGTGTTAAAAATCTAAACAAATAACAATATCTTTATTTCTACAAGTACATGTATAAGGTGTACAGTCCTAGCTGACATCAGTGACATACTACTATATAGAAAGCCCCTTGTTATGCTGAGCATTTTGGGCAAATTAGGTCAGTTTTGTCCCAGGATGCAACCCACACCATTCAACTAGCACCCAGGTACCCATTTTACTGACTGGTGAACATAAACAACCTATAAAGAAACCCTTGCCGGGAATCGAACCGGACCCTCACCGTGTGATTCTAGAGCTTTCGCCACCAGGCCACGGGGACTGGTGGATGGTCAGACGCACGCAGTTCATACACGTTCATTTCACATTATGATTGTGTTTGTGAAGCTTTTTTCCCGCAGTACAAACAACTTACAATAAGTTAAGTACAGGTACATGTAACTACAGTTACATAAATTATCATACATTCAAATTCAAATTCAAAGTTTATTCTCTATAAGTATTACAATGCTGAGTTTACAGAATTTGGTTATTGTGTGGTTTACATGTAGTAAAATAATAATTACAGAGTGTACCACTAGAACGCCTAGCATGGCTAGGCATTTCGGGCAGTCTTATATTAAATCTTAGGTTTAAAATGTTACAGAATTATGAGATAAGTTGGTATTATGGCTAAGTGACTAAATACTAGTTGTGAGTTTAGCAATGTGAATGCTTTTGTTTTGGCACTATACATAGTTTCAGTATTGGAGTATCACAGGCCAACTTTTGACTAGTTAAGATTCATTATTTTGAGATTGAGATTGATATTTCTGTTTATGGTCAAATGGGTGAGTGAGTGTAAGTGTGAACCACCAGGTGGTATTCGTATTATTAGTTGACAGGGTGTATCAGGGAGATAAGATGTTTTCTGATGGTAGTTTTGAAGGTGATGAATGTGTCTGTAGTTTTGGAATTTTCAGGTAGGGTGTTCCAGATTTTAGGGCCTTTAACATACGATGAATTTTTGTAAAGGTTTAGTCGGACACAGGGAATGTCATAGAGATGTTTGTGTCTGGTGTTGTGCCTGTGGGTTCTGTCACAACTATCAAGAAAGCGTTTTAGGTCAAGGTTAATATTGGAATTTAAGGTCCTGTAGATGTAGATTGAACAGTAGTAAGTGTGGATGTACTGAACAGGGGATGGGATTTAGTGATTATTCTTACTGCGGCTTTTTGTTGGGTTATTATTGGCTTTAGGTGTGTTGCTGCAGTTGAACCCCAAGCACAGATAACATAGGTGAGGTATGGATATATAAGTGAATGGTATAGTGTGAGAAGGGCAGTTTGCGGCATGTAGTATCGTATCTTGGAGAGGATCCCAGCCGTTTTGGATACTTTTTTGGTTATGTGTTGGATATGGGTGCTGAAGTTCAGGTTGTTGTCGAGGTATAGGCCTAGGAATTTGCCCTCATTATGCCTGGTAATTAGAGTGTTGTCGATCTTAATGTTAATTTGCGCCTCTCCTGCTCTGCTACCAAATTCAAATTCAAAGTTTATTCTCTATAAAGATTACAATGTTGAATTTACAGAATTTGGTTGTTGTGTGGTTTACATATAGTTAAATAATGATTACAGAGTGTACCACTAGAATGCCTAGCATGGCTAGGCATTTCAGGCAGACTTAGTTTAATTCTTTATTTTAAAATATTACAAATTATGAGGTAAGTTGGTATTATGGCTAAGTGACTAAATACTACTTTGTGAGTTTTGCAATGTGAATGCTTTTGTTTTGGCACAGTACATAGTTTCAGTATTGGAGTATCATAGGATTCATTATTTTAAGATTGAGATTAATATTTCTGTTTATGGTCAAATGGGTGAGTGAGTGTAAGTGTGAACCACCAGGTGGCATTCGTGTAGTTAGTTGATGGGGTTTATCAGGGAGATAAGATGTTTTCTAATGGTAGTTTGAAGGTGATGAATGTATATGCAGTTCTAGAGTTCTCAGGTAGGGTGTTCCAGATTTTAGGGCCTTTGACATACATTGAATTTTTGTAAAGGTTTAGTCGGACATGGGGAATGTCGTAGAGATGTTTGTGTCTGGTGTTATGCCTGTGGGTTCTGTCACAACTATCAAGAAAGCATTTTAGGTCAAGGTTGATATTGGAGTTTAAGGTCCTGTAGATGGAGATTGCACAGTAGTAAGTGTGGATGTACTGAACAGGGAGTAAGTTTAGATCTATGAAGAGTGGGGGGGTGTGTTGCCAGGGATGGGATTTAGTGATTATTCTTACTGCAGCTTTTTGTTAGGTTATTATTGGCGTTAGATGTGTTGCTGTAGTTGATCCCCAAGCACAAATAGCATAGGTGAGGTATGGATAAATAAGTGAGTGGTATAGTGTGAGAAGGGCATTTTATGGCACATAGTATCGTATCTTGGAGAGGATCCCAACTGTTTTGGATACTTTTTTGGTTATGTGTTGGATATGGGTGCTGAAATTCAGGTTGTTGTCAAGGTATAGGCCTAGGAATTTGCCCTCATGTGTGGTAATTAGAGTGTTGTCGATCTTAATGTTAATTTGTGCATCTCCTGCTCTGCTACCAAACATAATATAGTAGGTTTTGTCAGTGTTAAGCGTAAGTTTATTGGCTGTCATCCAAGTCGATATTTTGATCAGCTCCTCGTTAACAATGGTGTTGAGGGTGGCAAGATTAGGGTGAGAGATGACATAAGTCGTGTTGTCAGCAAAGAGAATGGGTTTCAGGTGTTGGGATACGTTTGGAAGATCATTGATGTATATGAGGAAGAGCAGGGGACCAAGGACACTTCCCTGCGGAACTCCAGTATCAAGTGGCCGTTTGTTTGTGATCTGTTTCGTTTTTATAGGACAATGTTTGTTGTATAGTCTAAGTAATTTGTTAAGAAAAATGTCTGTCCAGTCATCAATACCATTGGCCTTGGAGAATTCTGTAGGCCAGTCAACAATCTCTAGGTCAGCTGTGAACTTCCTTATTGAGGCCTCATCATGGAGTCTAAATGAGACTTTGTTGTATTCAAGTGGTGGTTTATTAATGTTTGTCAGGAGGAAGGTAGGGTAGTGGTCTGTAGTGCTATCTGTGATTATCCCTGATTTAAGGGGGGCTAGTATATTGGTCCATATGTGGTCTATTATGGTTGCACTTGTCTCAGTGAGCCTGGTTGGTTTAGTTATTGTTGGTATGAGAAGTGTGTTGTTCATATTGTTGATGAAATCAGTTACAGGCTGATCATCTAGTAAGCCAAGGTTGATGTTGAAGTCTCCAGCTAAGAGAAGGTGGTGCTTATTCATTTGTCTGTTTGTTATTAGTGACTTTAATTTCTCACTGAAATTTGGGATGTTTGTGTGAGGTATCCGGTAAATGGCACCGATTGTTATAGGTGTCTTAAGGTTTTTTACAGTAAAATTAGCAAAAATGTATTCCCCATATTCATCACTAAAGCAAGTGGTGCTAATACAAGATAATTGGTTAGAGTAATAAATTGCAATACCACCTCCAACTTGGTTTGGTCTGCAGTTGTGAATTGCTGTGTATCCTGGTAGAGGGTAGATATCTATTGTGTCCTGCTTAAGCCAGGTCTCAGTAAGAATAATGCAGGAGAAGGGTGTCTTTAGTGATTCAAGGAGTGCCAGGAGGTCATCATAGTGTTTGCTTAAGGACCTGATGTTGTAGTTAAGTACTGATAGGCTTTTAGCATTGTTTAGGATAGTGCTGGCTTGTGATGCTGTGTAATAAAGGCAGTTACTTTCCAATAGGTTTTGATTGGGTGTCAGATTATGGAGGTTTAGATCAGGGTCAACGTGATCAATCATCTTCTAGGTTTAAATTATGGTTATTTATATCCAAACATAATGTAGTAGGTTTTGTCAACGTTAAGCGTAAGTTTATTGGCTGTCATCCAAGTCGATATTTTGATCAGCTCCTCATTAACAATGGTGTTGAGGGTTGCAAGATTAGGGTGAGAGATGACATAAGTCGTGTCGTCAGCAAAGAGAATGGGGTTCAGGTGTCGAGATACGTTTGGAAGATCATTGATGTATATGAGGAAGAGCAGGGGACCAAGGACACTTCCCTGCGGAACTCCAGTATCAAGTGGCTGTGTTGTTGATGCTGTGTCTTTAATGGTGACATACTGATACCTATTAGTAAGGTAAGATTTGAAATATGCAAGCGCATGGCCTCTTATACCATAATGGTCAAGTTTGTGGAGTAGGATGCCGTGGTCTACTGTGTCAAAAGCTTTTCTTAGGTCAATAAAAATTCCTAGTGGATATTCCTTATTTTCCAATGCTGTGTAAAGCAGATCTAGCATTTTTATAATTGCATCATTAGTGCTTTTATTTTTCCTGAATCCAAATTGGCAGGGGTTGAGTATGTTTTGTGACGTTATAAATGAATATAGTCTCCTGTGCACGAGTTTCTCAAAGATTTTGGATAGCAATGGTAAGTTTGATATTGGTCTATAGTTGTTTAAATCTGTAGGGTCACCACCTTTATGTATTGGTGTAACCCTTGCCGTCTTGAGTAGTTTCTACTCAAGACTTCTAGCTTCTAGTGACTTGTTAAAAAGCAATGAGATAGTATGCGAGAGGACATGGGCCACTCTCTTGTACAATAATGGTGGGACATGAGACAGATTCCCTGAGTTATTTTTAAGTGACTATAATCTCGGTGACTTCCGTGGGCTCAGTTGGAGCAAGATAGAAGGAATTTGGGAAATTCCCATCTAGGTAGTCCCCGGCATGGGCATTGGTACGTGGGATTTTATTGGCGAGATTAGAACCTATGGTTGAGAAGAAGTCGTTTATCTTGTTAGCTGTGTCGGTGGGTTGCAGTGGTGTTTCATTAGGTTTAGTTACCTGGAGAGAGTTCCGGGGGTCAACGCCCCTGCGGCCCGGTCTGTGACCAGGCCTCCTGGTGGATCAGAGCCTGATCAACCAGGCTGTTGCTGCTGGCTGCACGCAAACCAACGTACGAGCCACAGCCCGGCTGATCAGGAACTGACTTTAGGTGCTTGTCCAGTGCCAGCTTGAAGACTGCCAGGGGTCTGTTGGTAATCCCCCTTATGTGTGCTGGGAGGCAGTTGAACAGTCTCGGGCCCCTGACACTTATTGTATGGTCTCTTAACGTGCTAGTGACACCCCTGCTTTTCATTGGGGGGATGGTGCATCGTCTGCCAAGTCTTTTGCTTTCGTAGTGAGTGATTTTCATGTGCAAGTTCGGTACTAGTCCCTCTAGGATTTTCCAGGTGTATATAATCATGTATCTCTCCCTCCTGCGTTCCAGGGAATACAGGTTTAGGAACCTCAAGCGCTCCCAGTAATTGAGGTGTTTTATCTCCGTTATGCGCGCCGTGAAAGTTCTCTGTACATTTTCTAGGTCAGCAATTTCACCTGCCTTGAAAGGTGCTGTTAGTGTGCAGCAATATTCCAGCCTAGATAGAACAAGTGACCTGAAGAGTGTCATCATGGGCTTGGCCTCCCTAGTTTTGAAGGTTCTCATTATCCATCCTGTCATTTTTCTAGCAGATGCGATTGATACAATGTTATGGTCCTTGAAGGTGAGATCCTCCGACATGATCACTCCCAGGTCTTTGACGTTGGTGTTTCGCTCTATTTTGTGGCCAGAATTTGTTTTGTACTCTGATGAAGATTTAATTTCCTCATGTTTACCATATCTGAGTAATTGAAATTTCTCATCGTTAGGACAATATTCTTGTTTTTTTTCAGTTTGTGGGTCCCTAGAATCTGAGAGTGTTTTTTCCAGGTCTTTTTTATATCTCCTCTTGTGTCAGTGAATCTACTGGAGTAGTATAGTTGTTTGGCTTTCTTTATTACTTTGGTGAGGACTGATGAATAGTGTTTAAGAATATCTTTATGTATTAAGCCCTGTCTATATTGCTTTTCATATTGGTGTTTCTTATCAATGGATTTCAGAATCGTGCTGGTTAGCCATGGGCAACCAAGCCGTTTGTTTGTGATCTGCTTCGTTTTTATAGGACTATGTTTGTTGTATAGTCTAAGTAGTTTGTTAAGAAAAATGTCTGTCCAGTCGTCAATACCATTGGCCTTGGAGAATTCTGTAGGCCAGTCAACAGTCTCTAGGTCAACTGCGAACTTCCTTATTGAGGCCTCATCGTGGAGTCTAAATGAGACTTTGTTGTATTCAAGTGGTGGTTTACTAATGCTTGTCAAGAGGAAGGTAGGGTAGTGGTCTGTAGTGCTATCTGTGATTATCCCTGATTTAAGGGGGGCTAGTATATTGGTCCATATGTGGTCTTTTATAGTTGCACTTGTTTCAGTGAGCCTGTTTGGTTTAGTTATTGTTGGTATGAGAAGTGTGTTGTTCATATTATTGATGAAATCAGTTACAGGCTGATCATCTATCATATGTGTAGATAACTCAAAAAGTCAGACAAAGTGACTTATTTCCACTGGGGTCCTTGTAATAATTGTTGTTTAAACCTTAAAGTTAAAACAGGTAAGTAATTTAACTATGTGAAAAGTAATTACAATAAAATTGAAGATTAAAAACAGAAGAATAAAGAATACAAGAATAAAGATTTTATTTCTTTGCTAAGGTTACAGTGTTTAATTGTAATTTTATTTTTGTTAAGTACAAAGAAAGCCAAGCCCATGAGGATTCTCTTCAAATCACTTGTTCTCTCAAGGCAGGCCTGAGTAGATCTATAA
This sequence comes from Cherax quadricarinatus, assembly GCF_038502225.1. Classification (NCBI taxonomy): domain Eukaryota; kingdom Metazoa; phylum Arthropoda; class Malacostraca; order Decapoda; family Parastacidae; genus Cherax; species Cherax quadricarinatus. The sequence continues at coordinate 8,144,771 of NC_091362.1, read as the reverse complement.
CCCACTATGATAACATGAACGTAGAAAAGTATGTTTATGGAGCAACGTGCAATGTGAACAGACTGACTGATGTTGTAGTGGCCAGGCTTAGGCTTGGTTACAAGTACTTCTGGCAGTTTGGGAGACACACAGATGATGATCAAACTAAATGTAAATTATGTGATCAGGCATATGGTCACTGTCTTGAACACTATGTGCTTAATTGTCCACTTACTGAGGAATACAGAGACAGACAGTATAATAACCTATGTGACATGTCAAGATATCTTATTAATGAAAATAAGATAACAGATATTCTAAGCAAATTTCCTAAATTTGCTTGTAACAGATAAGTGAACTATAGATATGTAGATATAAATCCATATGTATTCCTGTTAACCCTTTGGGGCCTAGTTCCTAGGCCTTATGTGTATCCATATGCTCTTGCTCTACCGTCCACAGGATGGATATGGGGTGCACAGTAAACTAGCCACTTCGGTGGCAAAATCTAATCTCAAGGCTAGAATACTGCTGTACACTAACTGCCCCCTTCAAGGCAGGCGAAATTGCTGACCTGGAGAATGTACAAAGAACTTTCACAGCACACATAAGTATGATAAAACACCTAAATTACTGGGAACGGTTGAAGTCCCTTGATCTGTATTCCCTGGAACGCGGGCGAGACAATTACATGATAATATACACTTGGAAAATCCTAGAGGGGTTAGTACTAAACTTGCACACGAAAATCACTCCCTATGAAAGCAAAAGACTGGGCAGGAGATGCAACATTCCCCCAATGAAAAGCAGAGGCACCACGAGTATACTGAGAGACAACACTATGAGAGTCCGGGGCCCAAGATTGTTCAACTGCCTCCCAGCATACATAAGAGGGATTACCAATAGACTCCTGGCTGTCAGTATTTGACCAGCCGGTCTGTGGTTCGTACGTCAGTTTGCATGTAGCCAGCAGTAACAGCCTGGTTGATCTGACCCTGAGCCACCACGAGGCCTGGTTTTAGACCGAGCCGCGGGGGCGTTGACCCTCGAAACCTTCTCCAGGTATACTCCAGGTATCATGCCAGGTCATTTCGCAGACTAATCCTAGTACAAATTAACTACTCATATCTAGACAAGATAAGAATGGTTAACTTTTTAAAAAATCCCAATTTAATCACAGTTAAGTAATTCAACTATGTTAAAAAGTAGATATCACCTCGACAAAGAAATATGGATCCCGGGTTATAACCTATACTGATGCGACAGAGTGAACAAGCAAAAGGGAGGGAGGGTTGGCCTGTATATCAGAGTCGCTGATATGCTCGGAACTACTAAATGCCTCAAATGATGTAGCTGAAGTTTTGGCAGTAAAGATCGAGAACCAAAACCTGGTCATTGTGGTTGTATACAAGCTTCCGGATGCAACTTCCCAACAATTCCAGGAACAGCTTTTGAAAATTGAACACTGTCTGGAAAATCTTCCAGCTCTGGCTAGTGGCTCATTACTTTGTAATTTGTTCATGACTGTAACCATGTATAGGAGTGAGGCTGATTCATTACCTTTGAAACTTTCCATGATTGTGACCAGATCTACCTGGAGTTCATTACCTTTGTAACTAGTTCAGCTATCATAACTTTGGGGTCCAGTCCCTGGACCCATTATGTACCTCTGTAATCTTTTGACTACCGCCCACAGGATGGGTATGGGGTGCATAATAAAGATATTAAACTATCTAACTCCTGCTACCAGCATCTTACTCCTGGGGGATTTCATCTAAAATCTTGGAATGTTGCAAATAATGTAGCAGAGATAAGACGATTCAGCTCAGATGAAAACTCACACACACGAGCTTTTAAATCTCTGCACCAGATTCACCTTAAACCAGCAAATAATAGAGCCAACAAGATTGTAGAATACACTGGACCTCATCTTCACTAACAATAATGGTCTGATACGAAATATTGCCATATCAAAAACAATATACTCAGATCACAACATAATAGTGGTTCAGACATGTATGTGCGGGGCCCCAAACCAACAAAATGTGATCAGTCTTGAGGGAGCCTTCACCAAATTCAACTTCAGTAACAAAAACATAAGGTGGGACCATGTAAACTTGGCCCTAAATGATGTAAACTGGGAAGATAGCCTAAGCAACATGGACCCAAATCTGTGTCTAGAAAAATTACCTTTGTGGCACTCGAGTTATGCTCAAGGCATATTCCTTTAAGGAAGAGGAAGAGAAGATACCCGGAGTATACCTGTAGAGAGTTCCGGGGGTTAACGCCCCTGCGGCTCGGTCTGTGTCAGATATGAGGATGAGGAACAGGATTTTAGTGAGTACTGTGCCTTGTGGAATAGAGCTTTCACCGTAGCCGTCTCAGACTTTACTGTTTACTACTACTCTTTGTGTTCTGTGTGTTAGGAAATTATAGATCCATCTATTACACTATGGTCACCCTTGTCAAAGGTTTTTGCAAAGTCTGAATATACTACATCTGCATTTCATTTTTCTTCTAGTGCATCCAGGACCTTGTCATAGTGGTCCAGTAGTTGGGACGGACAGGAACGACATGCTCTGAACCCATGTTGCCCTGGGTTGTGTAACGGATGGGTATCTAGACGAGTGGTGATCTTGCTTCTTAGAACCCTTTCAAAGAATTTTATGATATGGTCTGTAGTTCTTTGCTATTGCTTTACTGCCCCTTTGTGGAGTGGGGCTATGTCTTGTTTTTAGCAGCTGTGGGACGACCGCTGTATCCATGCTTCCTCTCCATAGGATGTTAAAAGGTGCTTCTTGCAGTTCTTGATGAACACGGAGTTCCATGAGTTTGGACCTGGGGCGGAGTGCATGGGCATGTTATTTATCGCCTTTTTGAAGTCATTTGGCATCAGGATAATATCAGATAGGTTTGAGTTTACCAAATGCTGTATCTCGCTCATAAAAAATTTATTTAGGTCTTCGACTCTCAGTCTGGTTAGCGGCTCGCTAAAAACTGAGTCATACTGGGACCTGAGTAGCTCACTCATTCGCTTGCTGTCGTCTGTGTAGGACCCATCTCGTCTAAGTAGGGGTCCAATGCTGGATGTTGTTCTTGACTTATATTTGGCATAAGATAAGAAATATTTTGGGCTTCTTTCAAATTCATTTATGGCTTTTAGTTGTTCCCGAGTTTCTTCACTCCTGTAAGATTCCTTTAGCTTAAGTTCGATGTTTGTTAAGAATTAATCTAAGTTTGCTCGAAATGCCTAGCCATGCTAGGTGTTCTAGTGGCCCCCTCTGTAATTAGTATTTTATTACAAGTAAACCTCACAATAACCAAAATCTGTAAACCCAGCATTGTAATCCTTATAGAGAATAAACTTTGATTGATTGGTATTTCTCTGACCAGTGCCTCCCTTCGTATTACAGATATAGTGACCTCTTAGCCGCTCTGTTATTCTTCGCCTTCTCCTGTATAGGGAGTGCCTTTCTCTTTCTAGTTTACATCTTCTCTTCCCTTTCCCTAAAGGAATATGCCTTGAACATTCCTCTAGTGCCACAGTGTTAATTTTTTCTAGACATAGGTTTGGATAGGTGTTGCTTAGGATGTCTTCCCAGTTTATATCATTTAGAACCTGGTTTACTTGGTCCCACCTTATGTTTTTGTTACTGAAGTTGAATTTGGTGAAGGTTCCCTCATGACTGATCACATTTTGTTGGGCTGGAGCCCTGCGCATACATGTCTGAACCACTATTATGTTGCGAGACACTTTTAGTGATTTTAATGTGTACCTGCTTGCCAGGATGATGTGTAAGTTTATTTAGGTACAGGTACACATATGTACAGTTGTCAGAGTATATATAAAATACGCAATAACTTGAATTTTTGATAAGTTTCCAGGCATAATCAATAGACGTTGTTCTCAGAGGATGTAAATAGACAGTGGCGCCGTATAAATGAATTTTTGGTTGTAATTTGAAATGTCCATAATAACTTAAAGCGAAGCACCTTAAAGCAGGGGCCTCCTTTATAAAGTACTGTACTCCACTTTATAGAAATAAATTTTATTCATTTGTTTCACCAGTACATAGAAATTGGATTTTCTTATTGGCCAAACATAAAGTAGTTCATATTATTAGGAAGTATGTTTTGAACATTCTCTTGAAATATGAACTATTTTTAATGAAAGTCATGAAATGTTCTGTGAATGCATGATTGTTAACACAATTATCCTAATTTACTTTAAGTGAATTACGTACATTTTATTTACAGTTTTAATACTTCCATTATTTATCTAAATATCAGAAGCTAAGCTGAGAATACCGTAAGAGTCAACTACTGTAGTTTGCCAAGATCTACTTGGCTCTCACACTGAGGGTCTGGGATCGATCCCCGGCACCGACAAAACGTTAAGCATGTTTCCTTACACCTGCCTGTGTTCACCTAATATTAAGTAGGTACCTGAGTGTTAGCCAACTGTTGTGGGTTGCATCCTCGTGGACAAGATTAACCCAAGTTGACCAAAATGCTCAACATTACCAGGGGTTTTCTTTATAGTATGCAAGTGATGTCAGTTAAGTCTGTATTGGTTATATCATGCACTTGTAGAATTAAAGATTATTGCTGTATATGATTGCTATTTTGCTCAGGTTGTGACAATAACTAGCTCCTGTGAGCAGCTTTCAAAAATTGATGAAAATAAGCTTTAGCTGCTGTACTTAGAGAAAAGTTAGTCATTATAAGAGAACACCAACCTAAAGAACTAATGAATGAGTGTGTTGTATATTTCAATTTTTCTATAATATTTGTTTATTGATATTACTACAGACAGCAGCAACCGAACCATTTGGAGAACAAGCAGAGAACACAGTAAGGGTGAACTTTTTCGGCACTCTTGCAGTGTGTCGTTCACTTTTTCCCCTCTTGCGACCCCATGCAAGAGTGTCAACAGTCTCCAGCTCTGCTGGTCATCTCTTGAACATTAATGGAGATGAACCTGCAGCATCAGCTCTTAGACAGAAGTTTTCATCCCCCTCACTGACAGAGGAAGAACTCTGTGATTTAATGAACCAGTTTGTCAAGTAAGAATTTGGCTGATTGTTTGCAGAATAAATGTCATGAACAGACTATAGTATTGAAAAGCTTTGTGTATGTGATTTTTGTTTTAAGTATGAGGGTTAGAAGGCTTTTGAGTTGGTTTAAAAAAAAAAACATTTATGCATAAAATCAAAGGCGTAACTTATTAAAAGATACATATTTATTTGAGAAGCGGCAGATGGCATGTGCAGCACCTGGGTTATACATTAGTCTGTTAAAAAACTTCATTTTAACAGACTAACAGGGCAAAGGAGTGTATGATAATGCCAGTTGTCTGCAACTCCCGAATTATGAAATTTAAATTCAAATTCAAATTCATTTATTTCTTCACAAGTAGTACATTGAGATAATATGTTTACAATGATGGGTTACAGTGCAACGAGAGCCTCTATTATGCCTTGGCATTATGGGCTGACTTAATTAATGGCTTACTGACTACTTATCACTGAAGAAATTATCATAGTTGTACAGTAGTTCTTTTAATAAGTGAATCTAATTTATACAAACCAAAGGATATATTCATGTATTAAAAATGTTTTTTTATGAAACATGATTCAGGAGTAGTTTACAGTATGAGACTGCTACAATTTGAAGGGCAATACTGATTTTGGTAGGTATTTATACTACTTTGTGCTAATTTGTCAATATATGAGCTTGGTTGTCTAGTTATGAAGTTTTAAGATTTAGGTAATTGGTAGATTTATTGGTAGTGTTAAATAATGAGTATTGTGTATTTAGTCTAGGGTGATTAAGTGGCTTTTGAGAAGAGTCTTAAATTGATTTTCAGACCGGGTTACTTTGGTATTTTCTGGTAATGAATTCCAAATTTTGGGGCCCTTTATGTGCATAGAGTTTTTACACAGTGTGATGTGGACACGGGGTTTATCAAAAAGAGATCTGTCTTGTGTTATGGTCGTGTGTCTTGTTTAGATTGGCTAAGAAAAGTTTGAGTGGAGGGTTTGTTTGCTTATATTGTTCTATGTATGTAGTAGGCACATGAATAAGTATGGATGTTCTTTAAGGTGAGCAGATTTAGACTTGAATATTGGTGGAGTATGCTGTCGGGAGTGGGAATTTGTTACCATTCTGAATGCTGCCTTTTGCTGGGTTATTAGTAGTCTTAGGTGATTTAATATTGTTAATCCCCATGCACAAATTCCATATGTGAGATAAGGGTAGATGAGTGAATGATACAGTGCAAGAAGGGCTGATTGTGGAATATAGTACCGTATCTTTGATAGTATACCTACAGTCTTAGAGATTTTCTTGGTTATTTGTTGTATATGTGTCTGGAACTTGAGGCGACTGTCAAGGTGGATTCCTGGGAATTTTCCCTCTGTGAGTCTTGTGACGGGTGATCGGTTTAGCGTTATGTTAATTGGAACATTTGCAGCTTTGTTTCCAAACTGAATGAAATAGGTTTTGTCAGTATTCAGTGTTAGTTTATTAGACATCATCCAGGCATATATTTTCTGCAATTCTGCATTGACTGTGTTGGCGAGTATGACTGGGTCTGAGTGAGAGAAGACGTATGTAGTGTCATCTGCAAATAATATGGGTTTGAGAAGCTGTGATACATTCGGTAGGTCATTGATGTAGATGAGAAAGAGGAGTGGGCCAAGGTATGTAGTGTCATCTGCAAATAATATGGGTTTGAGAAGCTGTGATACATTCGGTAGGTCATTGATGTAGATGAGAAAGAGGAGTGGGCCAAGGACGTTTCCCTGTGGGACTCCGACTGTGATTGGTTGTGTGGAAGAGTTTGCATCATTTGTGTACACATATTGGCTTCTGTTGCTAAGGTATGACTTTAGGTAGTTGAGGGAGTGGCCTCTTATACCATAGTGTGTTAATTTAGTGTACAGCAGTTCATGGTCGACTGTATCAAAAGCTTTACGTAAGTCAATGAAAATTCCCAGCGGGACTTCCTTCTTTTCGAGAGCGGTATATATTAGTTCTAGCATGTGTATGATAGCATCATTCATGTGAGACGAGGTAGGAATAGATCCGTTTATGAAATCATTTTTCAAAGATTTTAGAGAGGAGTGGTTAGTTAGATATTGGTCTATAGTTATTCAAGTCAGCTTGTTCACCTCCTTTGTGTATCAGAGTGACCCTTGCTATTTTGAGAATCGTTGGGAAAGCGGAGGATTCAATGGATTTGTTAAAGAGTGTTGCAATAATTGGTGACAATACATAAAAGTTGGAAAATTGATTATCTCCTGCCTTGTTTTTAAGGGTGTTGGTTGTGAGACTTCTGTTGGCTTGGTTGGAGCTAGGAATAGTGTGTTCGGGTAGATGCTTGTGAGGTAGTCAGATGGACAGGTGTTTGAGTTTGGGATTTTGCTTGCTAGGTTCTTTCCTATGGTGGAGAAGAAAACATTAAGTCTGTTTGCTGTTTCTGTTGGTGTGAGTAGGGGTTCATCTGTTTTTTTGTTTATTTGATTGTTTTGTTTTTGGATATCTATTTAGTTCCAAGAATTTCAGATAGAGTTTTCCAGGTCTTTTTCATGTCACCTTTGATGGTTTGTAGTCTGTTTTCATAATAAAATTTTTTTAGACCTTCTTATGAGGCTGGTATGAGCTAACGAGTAGTGTTTTGACTGGTCACTAGTTATTTGGCCCATTCTGTACTGTTTTTCATATTGGTGCTTTGTGTTAATGGATTAAAGATTGCTGGGTGTTAGCCAGGGACTATTTAGTCTCTTTGCTGTGAGCTGTTTAGTTTTCCTGTGATCTGGTTAGTTTTAGAAAATTATTTATGCATTCATTCATGTCTGTATATGTTTCCAGCTCATTTTGCCAGTCAGTGTTATTCATAGCTGCTATAAAGTTATTTACAGCTGTCTCGTTATGTAGTCTGAAGGTAACTTTAGTAATGCCTTGGGGCAATTTACCTAGATTGGTTATGAGAAAGGTTGGGTAGTGGTCTCTGGTGTTGTCTGTGATTATGCCTGATTTTAAAGGGGTTATGGGGTTAGTCCAGATGTGGTCTATTAAGGAGACACTGGTCTCAGAGATTCTTGTAGGTTTAGATATTGTTGGTAGCAACAGGCAGTTGCTTATGGTGTTTGTGAATTCGGTTACTTGGGGGTCTTGGTTATGTTTACCTGGAATTTACCTGGAGAGAGTTCCGGGGGTCAACGCCCCTGCGGCCCGGTCTGTGACCAGGCCTCCTGGTGGATCAGAGCCTGATCAACCAGGCTGTTACTGCTGGTTGCATGCAATCCAATGTACGAGGCACAGCCCAGCTGGTCAGGTACCGACTTCAGGTGCTTGTCCAGTGCCTGCTGGAAGACAGCCAGGGGTCTATTGGTAATCCCCCTTGTGTATGCTGGGAGGCAGTTGAACAGTCTTGGGACCCTGACACTTATTGTATTGTCTCTTAACGTGCTAGTGACCCCTGCTTTTCATTGGGGGATGTTGCATTGTCTGCCGAGTCTTTTGCTTTCGTTGTGAGTGATTTTCATGTGCAAGTTTGGTACTAGTCCCTCTAGGATTTTCCAGGTGTATATAATCATGTATCTCTCCTGCCTGCGTTCCAGGGAGTACAGGTTCAAGAACTTCAAGCGCTCTCAGTAACTGAGGTGTTTTATCTCCGTTATGCACGCCGTGAAGGTTCTCTGTACATTTTCTAGGTCAGCAATTTCACCTGCCTTGAAAGGTGCTGTTAGTGTGCAGCAATATTCCAGCCTAGATAGAACAAGCAACCTGAAGAGTGTCATCATGGGCTTGGCATCCCTAGTTTTGAAGGTTCTCATTATCCATCCTGTCATTTTTCTAGCAGATGCGATTGATACAATGTTATGGTCCTTGAAGGTGAGATCCTCCGACATGATCACTCGCAGGTCTTTGACGTTGGTTTTTCGCTCTATTTTGTGTCCGGAATTTGTCTTGTACTCTGATGAAGATTTAATTTCCTCATGTTTACCATATCGGAGTACGTAATTGAAATTTCTCATCGTTGAACTTCATATTGTTTTCTGCAGCCCACTGAAAGATTTGGTTGATGTCCACCTGGAGCCTTGCAGTGTCTGCAATGGAAGACACTGTCATGCAGATTTGGGTGCCATCTGCAAAGGAAGACACTGTTCTGTGGCTGACATCCTTGTCTGTGTCAGATATGAGGATGAGAAACAAGATGGGAGCGAGTACTGTGCTTTGTGGAACAGAGCTTTTCACCGTAGCCATCTCAGACTTTACTCTGTTGACTACTACTCTTTGTGTTCTGTTTGTGAGGAAATTATAGATCCATTCTTCCAACTTTTCCTGTTATTCCTTTAGCACGCATTTTGTGCGCTATTACGCCATGGTCACACTTGTCGAAGGCTTTTGCAAAGTCTGTATATATTACATCTGCATTCTTTTTGTCTTATAGTGCATCTAGGACTTTGTCGTAGTGATCCAGTAGTTGAGACAGACAGGAGCGACCTGCTCTAAACCCATGTTGCCCTGGGTTGTGTAATTGATGGGTATCTAGATGGGTGGCAATCTTGCTTCTTAGGACCCTTTCAAATATTTTTATAATATGGGATGTTAGTGCTTTCGGTCTGTAGTTCTTTGTTATTGCTTTACTGCCCCCTTTGTGGAGTGGGGCTATGTCTGTTGTTTTTAGTAACTGTGGGACGACCCCCGTGTCCATGTTACTCTCCATAGGATGTTAAAAGCTCGTGATAGGGGCTTCTTGCAGTTCTTGATGAACACGGAGTTCCATGAGTCTGGCCCTGGAGCAGAGTGCTTGGGCATGTTATTTATGTAGTAGATTTATGTTGAAATCTCCTGTTAGAAGCAGATGGTCTTTGTTCATATGTGCATCAGCTATCAAGTTTCCTAATTTTTCACTAAAGTGGTAAATGTTTGACTGTGGTACTCTGTAGATGTTTATAACTATGAGGGGTTTTTGCAGGTCTTTTGATTTAAATTTAGCTGTGATATATTCACCATGTTCATCCCTTGTGCAAGATTTATAGGTACATTCAAGTTTATTGGAGTAGTACATGGGTCACCCTGCCTCGGTGGGAAACGCCCGACTTGTTGAAAAAAAAAAAAATGGCTGTTCCACCCCCCTAGCTGGTCTGTCCTACAGCTGTGTATGGCTGTGTAACCAGGAACGGTATAGACATCTGTAATACTAGGTTTTAGCCAGGTTTCTGCGAGTGTGATGATTGACAGACTGGAATGAAAGGAACTGAGTGATGCTGTGAGGTCATCAGTGTTTGCTCATGGATCTGACATTATAATTAAAGATAGTTATGTTATTGTTTGCCCTGAGTAATGTCTTTGCTTGGTCTGTTGTATAATAATTACAGCTGTTTGATTCGTGTACTTCATTTAAGAAAAAGTTTACATCAGGATCAGTGCCTGTAGTCAGAAGAATGACTAGTTTTTTTAATAAGAGTAGGGGAGTTAGTAGATGGGGAGAGGGAGGTATTAGGTAGATGGCGAGAATATTTTGAGGAACTTTTAAATGTTGAGGAAGAAAGGGAGGCGGTAATTTCACGCACTGGCCAGGGAGGTATACCATCTTTTAGGAGTGAAGAAGAGCAGAATGTAAGTGTGGTGGAGGTACGTGAGGCATTACGTAGAATGAAAGGGGGTAAAGCAGCTGGAACTGATGGGATCATGACAGAAATGTTAAAAGCAGGGGGGGATATAGTGTTGGAGTGGTTGGTACTTTTGTTTAATAAATGTATGAAAGAGGGGAAGGTACCTAGGGATTGGCAGAGAGCATGTATAGTCCCTTTATATAAAGGGAAAGGGGACAAAAGAGATTGTAAAAATTATAGAGGAATAAGTTTACTGAGTATACCAGGAAAAGTATACGGTAGAGTTATAATTGAAAGAATTAGAGGTAAGACAGAATGTAGAATTGCGGATGAGCAAGGAGGCTTCAGAGTGGGTAGGGGATGTGTAGATCAAGTGTTTACATTGAAGCATATATGTGAACAGTATTTAGATAAAGGTAGGGAAGTTTTTATTGCATTTATGGATTTAGAAAAGGCATATGATAGAGTGGATAGAGGAGCAATGTGGCAGATGTTGCAAGTTTATGGAATAGGTGGTAAGTTACTAAATGCTGTAAAGAGCTTTTATGAGGATAGTGAGGCTCAGGTTAGGGTGTGTAGAAGAGAGGGAGAATACTTCCCGGTAAAAGTAGGTCTTAGACAGGGATGTGTAATGTCACCATGGTTGTTTAATATATTTATAGATGGGGTTGTAAAGGAAGTAAATGCTAGGGTGTTCGGGAGAGGGGTGGGATTAAATTATGGGGAATCAAATTCAAAATGGGAATTGACACAGTTACTTTTTGCTGATGATACTGTGCTTATGGGAGATTCTAAAGAAAAATTGCAAAGGTTAGTGGATGAGTTTGAGAATGTGTGTAAAGGTAGAAAGTTGAAAGTGAACATAGAAAAGAGTAAGGTGATGAGGGTATCAAATGATTTAGATAAAGAAAAAATGGATATCAAACTGGGGAGGAGGAGTATGGAAGAAGTGAATGTTTTCAGATACTTGGGAGTTGACGTGTCGGCGGATGGATTTATGAAGGATGAGGTTAATCATAGAATTGATGAGGGAAAAAAGGTGAGTGGTGCGTTGAGGTATATGTGGAGTCAAAAAACGTTATCTATGGAGGCAAAGAAGGGAATGTATGAAAGTATAGTAGTACCAACACTCTTATATGGATGTGAAGCTTGGGTGGTAAATGCAGCAGCAAGGAGACGGTTGGAGGCAGTGGAGATGTCCTGTCTAAGGGCAATGTGTGGTGTAAATATTATGCAGAAAATTCGGAGTGTGGAAATTAGGAGAAGGTGTGGAGTTAATAAAAGCATTAGTCAGAGGGCAGAAGAGGGGTTGTTGAGGTGCTTTGGTCATTTATCCTAGGTAATTTATACTATGTGTGATGACTTACGTGTACCAGTGAGAGAGAGAGAGAGATAGAGATATAGAGATATATATATATATATATATATATATAGAGAGAGAGAGAGATAGAGAGAGAGATATAGAGAGAGAAATATAGATATATATATATATATATATATATATATATATATATATAGAGAGAGAGAGAGAGATATAGAGAGAGATATAGATATATATATATATATATATATATATATATATATATATATATATATATATATATATTATATATATATGTATATATATATAGGTAGTAGGTTGGCAGACAGCAACCGCCCAGGGAGGTACTACCGTCCTGCCAAGTGAGTGTAAAACGAAAGCCTGTAATTGTTTTACATGATGGTAGGATTGCTGGTGTCTTTTGTCTGTCTCATAAATATGCAAGATTACAGGTACGTCTTGCTACTTCTACTTACACTTAGGTCACACTACACATACATGTACACGTTAATTTATACACACTCATCTGAGTTTTCTTTGATTTTATCTTAATAGTTCTTGGTCTTATTACTTTTCCTTTTATATCCATGGGGAAGTGGAATAAGAATCTTTCCTCCGTTAGCCATGTGTGTTGTAAAAGTCAACTAAAATGCCGGGAACAATAGGCTAGTAACCCCTTTTCCTGTAAACATTACTAAAAAGAATAAGAAGAAGAAAATTTCTTTTGGGGGGATTTTCTTTCTTTTTTGGGTCACCCTGCCTTGGTGGGAGATGGCCGACTTGTTGAAAAAAAAAAAAAAAAAAAATATATATATATATATATATATATATATATAGGTAGTAGGTTGGTAGACAGCAACCGCCCAGGGAGGTACTACCGTCCTGCCAAGTGAGTGTAAAACGTAAGCCTGTAATTGTTTTACACGATGGTAGGATTGCTGGTGTTTTTTCTGTCTCATAAACATGCAAGGTTTCAGGTACGTCTTGCTACTGCTGCTTACACTTAGGTCACACTACACATACATGTACAAGCATATGTATACACACCCCTCTGGGTTTTCTTCTATTTTCTTACTAGCTCTTGTTCTTGTTTATTTCCTCTTATCTCCATGGGGAAGTGGAACAGAATTCTTCCTCCGTAAGCTATGCGTGTTGTAAGAGGCGACTAAAATGCCAGGAGCAAGGGGCTAGTAACCCCTTCTCCTGTATATATTACTAAATATGAAAGGAGAAACTTTTGTTTTTCCTTTTGGGCCACCCCACCTCGGTGGGATACGGCTGGTGTGTTGAAAGAAGAAGAAGAATATATATATATATATATGTATATATATATATATATATATATATATATATATCTATATATATATATATATATATATATAGAGAGAGAGAGAGAGAGAGAGAGAGAGAGAGATAAGAACATAAGAAGAACATAAGAACGAAGGAACACTGCAGAAGGCCTACTGGCCCATGCGAGGCAGGTCCAAGTCTCCTACCGGCTTAAGCCAATGCACCCAACCTAGACAGGTCAGGTCACATTGACTTAAGGGAGGAACACGGCAACCGACCTGTTAGCACAAGCTATCAGGTCTAACTCACACCCACCCACATCTACTCATGTATTTATCCAACCTATTTTTAAAGCTACACAACGTTCTGGCCTCTATAACGGTACTTGGGAGTTTGTTCCACTCATCCACAACTCTATTACCAAACCAGTACTTCCCTATATCCTTCCTGAATCTGAATTTTTCCAACTTAAAACCATTGCTGCGAGTCCTGTCTAGGCTAGATATTTTCAGCACACTATTTACATCCCCTTTATTTATTCCTGTCTTCCACTTATACACCTCAATCATATCCCCCCTAATTCTACGTCTTTCTAGAGAGTGCAGTTTCAGGGCCCTTAGTCTATCCTCATAGGGAAGGTTTCTGATACATGGGATCATCTTTGTCATCCTCCTTTGTACATTTTCCAGAGAATTTATATCCATTCTGTAATACGGTGACCAAAACTGTGCAGCATAATCTAAATGAGGCCTAACCAAGGATGTATAGAGTTGAAGAACAACCTGAGGACTCCTATTATTTATGCTTCTTGATATGAAGCCAAGGATTCTATTAGCTTTATTGCGAACACTTATGCACTGTTGTCTTGGTTTCAGATTACTGCTAACCAGAACTCCTAAATCTTTTTCGCAATCCGTAATATTAAGATCTACATTATTTAGTTTATATGTGGCATGGTTATTGTCCTGTCCAACATTTAGAACTTTGCATTTGTCTATATTAAACTGCATCTGCCACTTCTCCGACCACTGCATCAGTCTATTCAAATCTTCCTGGAGTGCTCGAATGTCCTCGTCAGAATGAATTCGACGGCCTATTTTGGTGTCATCGGCAAACTTGCCGATGTCGCTCTTTATGCCCTCATCTATGTCGTTTATGTAGATTGTGAACAGCAGGGGGCCCAACACTGACCCCTGTGGAACACCGCTCGTGACACTTCCCCACTCTGATTTCTCCCCATTTATGCAAACTCTCTGCTGCCTATTTGTCAACCATGCCTCTATCCAGGAAAAAATTTCTCCTCCTATTCCATGTGCTTTAATTTTCCTCAATAGTCTCTGATGTGGGACCCTGTCAAAAGCCTTACTGAAGTCCATATACACAATATCATATTCATTACCATGATCTACCTCCTCAAATACCTTAGTGAAAAAAGTTAATAAATTCGTAAGGCAGGAACGCCCCTTTGTAAAACCATGCTGAGATTCGTTGATTAATTTATGCTTTTCAAGGTGGCTACGAACTGCCTCGGCAATTATTGATTCCATAAATTTTCCCACTATGGAGGTTAGGCTTATTGGTCTATAGTTCGAAGCTAAGGACCTGTCACCTGTTTTGAAAATAGGTATCACATTTGCCATTTTCCACTTATCTGGCACCATGCCAGTTTGTAGTGATATGTTGAAAAGATTAGCCAAAGGTGTGCTAAGCTCCTCTTTACATTCCTTTAGAACCCTTGCATACAGTTCATCAGGGCCTGAGGATTTGTTAGGTTTTAATTTATCTATTTGCCTAAGGACCATGTCACTTGTGACCCTAATAGTGCACAGTTTATTATCGTCCTGTTCTACATAATTTATCATTACTGGAATATCGCTGGTATCCTCCTGTGTAAAAACTGAGAGGAAGTATGTGTTAAAAATTCTACACATTTCCTTATCACTGTCAGTGAGCTGACCCGAGGAACTTTTGAGTGGGCCTATCTTGTCCCTGATCTTACTTCTGTATACCTGAAAGAATCCTTTTGGGTTAGTCTTCGATTCTCTTGCAACTTTAACCTCATAATCTCTTTTTGCTTTTCTAATTCCCTTTTTTATTTCTCTCTTTAACTGAATATATCGATTTCTTAATTGCCCCTCTCCTCTTTTGATTTGCCTATATATGCCTCTCTTTTGACCAATCAGATATTTTAATCTATTGTTCATCCATTTAGGATCATTTTTGTTTGATCTGATTTCCCTATTTGGAACATAATTTGACTGAGCAGCTAGAACTATGCCCTGGAAAGCATCATATCGGCAACCATCACCACCTACCTGACCCTTAGTCAGGTCATTCCAGTTCAGCCCACCTAAGTAATTTTTCAGTCCTATGAAATCAGCCAAGCGAAAGTCAGGGACGGAGACTTGATTGCCATTATTAGGGGAATTCCATGATATGTTAAAACTGAGTGATTTGTGATCACTCTCCCCAAGCTCATCATTAACCTCAAGATTATTAATTAGTGTTTCCCTACTGGCAAGAACCAAGTCAAGGAGGTTATTTCCCCTAGTTGGCTCTGTCACAAACTGTTTTAAAAAACAATCCTGGATCGTATCAAGAAAGTCACCCGACTCTAAATTTCCTGTCAAATTGCTCCAGTCAATCTGTCTATAGTTGAAATCTCCCATTAGCACAACATTTTCGTGTGTAGATGCCTTACGAATTTCGTCCCATAGAAGTTTACTGCACTCCCTATCAAGATTTGGGGCCCTGTAAATCACACCCAAAATTAGTTTTTCTCGGCCCTCGAGAAGCTGTAACCAAACAGATTCAGTGGCTGACGCTTCTAATTTAATATCTTGTCTAACACAACAATTTAAATTGTCTCTGACATACATCGCTACTCCACCACCTTTCCTGTTGACCCTGTCAGTGTGGAATAATTTATAGCCTTGTATGTGACATTCAGAGGGCATCTCTCTATCTTTCAGATTGAGCCAGGTCTCTGTTATAGCAATAATATCTATGTTTCCTGCACTTGCAATTAATCTTAGCTCATCTATCTTATTTCTAACACTCCTGCTATTAGTATAGTAAACCTTAAGGGAGCTAGTCCCTTGCTGCCCTCTGCTGTCCCCCTTTGAGATATATATATATATAGAGAGATATATATATATATATATATAGAGAGAGAGAGAGAGATATATAGAGAGAGAGAGAGATATATATAGAGAGAGAGATATATATATATATAGAGAGAGATATATAGAGAGAGAGAGAGAGAGATATAGAGAGAGAGAGATAGAGAGAGAGAGAGAGATATATATAGAGAGAGAGATATATATATAGAGAGAGAGAGAGATATAGAGAGAGAGAGAGAGAGATAGAGAGAGAGATATAGAGAGTTATAGAGAGAGATATATAGAGATATATATATATATATATATATATATATATAGAGAGAGAGAGATATATATATATATATAGAGAGAGAGATATATATATATATATATAGAGAGAGAGAGAGATAGAGATAGAGAGAGATATAGAGAGAGAGAGAGATAGAGAGAGAGAGATATATAGAGAGAGAGAGATATAGATAGATAGATATAGAGACAACCACATTCAGTCAGCCAGTCAGCCAACTACCCACCCATCCAGCCACCCATCCACCCATCATCCAGCTACCCACCCAGCCACCCACCCACCCATCCAGCCAGCCAGCCACCCACCCGGCCAACCACAGACCCGGCCACCCAGCCAGCCAACCTGATACGTATTACACATGTTCCAGGGTTGTTTCTCTTTACTACTCACCATACAAAACATCCATACTTATTACTGCACCTATTACATACATAGAACACTTAACTCCGATATTAACCCTCCCCTCAAACATCTCCTTGCCAACCTCAACAGAACACATGACCATAACACAAGGCACAGATCACTCTTTGATGTTCCTCGTGTCCATCTCACACTATGCAAAAACTCAATGCACATAAAAGGCCCTAAAATCTGGAATTCATTACCTGTAAATATAAAAGAAACACTACCTGTTTATAAATTCAAGTCTCTTCTCAAAGATCACTTACTCACCCAAAACCAAATAAATACTGAATAACTGAACCTTATAAATTGTATATCTTAACCCTTTCAGGGTCCGTCCCGTAGATCTACGGCTTTATGGTGAGTGTCCAAACCGTAGATCTACGCCATGAGCTCAGCTCACTCTGATAAACTGTGAGTGGTACATTTGGGCCTATATATGAGAGAATACATCTATGTGGTATGTGTGCACCACATAAAACAGATCCTGCAGCACACTGTGTATAATGAGAGAAAAAAACTGAAATCATGATTTTTTGATTAAAACAGCAACTTTGCAGTGTTTTTTCGTATGTTTTTTATAGTTGTATTTGCGATTTCTTGGTCTCATTTGATAGAATGGAAGACATATTACAGAAATAGAGATGATTTTGATTGATTTTAGCACTGGAAATGGCTTGAAACTGAGCTCAAAGTAGCGGAAATGTTAAATTTTTGCCGATATTCAAGAGTAAACAAACGACCTCACACGTCTAATACACGTCAGCTGGTGGGTCTAATATACATTCACAAATATGGTGATGATATTTATACAATTATTACAGTATTGCATAGCAGTAAATGTTCTATTTTTTGGTGTGAATAAAAATTCATTATGTGAATAAAAAATCAAAATGGAATTTATTTGTAAAGCCTCAAAACACGACTAATGAACAGAGGAAATGTTAGTTTAGTGCCAGGAATGCCTACATTGTTTATTCTGGACCCTATTTTGAAATTGGAATATTTTGAACTTTGTGTTAAATTGGCCAAATTAACAATTTCCGATCACTTTATTTTGTAGTTGAAACAGTTGACTTGGCGATTTCTTGTGCTCAATCGATAGAATAGAAGTAATACTAGTGAAATAGCTAAGAATTTGGTTGATTGGAATAATGTAATTGGCCTAAAATGGGAGTCAAAGTCGGCAAAATCGCCGATTCGTAAATATCGCTGACACATCAAAATTCGCGAGAGCATAATTTCGTCAATTTTCCACCAAATTTCGTACTTTTTGTTTTATTACCTTCACAAAAAGATTCTCTACGATTTCATAAGAAAAAATAACAAATTTTTTTTTTTGAAAATTCTTGGACACTGGTGCGTGACTCCAGATTTGGGCCTTGGACCCTGAAAGGGTTAAATGTTTCTCACAATTATATCACATAAATGTTAAACCTAAAACCCAATCTAACTTTATTATTTTTTAAATACACTACCTAACAGAATACTCCATACGACTGAATGTACAACAATGCAAGCAACCATATGACCTGTCTTTGTAATACTCATTTGTGCTTTATAGTTATCTGTTTACAATAATGTATTATCACTGATTTCATCATTGCTTAGTTAATTTTAAGCCAGCCCGAAATGCTATGCATAGTATAAGTGGCTTTGGCATGCTGCTCTTATCTGTATTTTTTTGCACCTCGTATGTATGCTCAAATTGTAAATAAATAAATAAATAAATAAATAAATAAATAAATAAATAAATAAGGGTATAGGTTATACAACATTCCGGCAGGATGACACTACCAGTGGTATTCTCCCATTCCACTGTGTCGACAATACATAAAGATAATAGTAACATATGATACTGTATGCGATGTAAAATTTACAATACATATCATTACCATGTATACATTATATACAATACATTTTTTTTTTTTTTCAACAAGTCGGCCGTCTCCCACCGAGGCAGGGTGACCCAAAAAAGAAAGAAAATCCCCAAAAAGAAAATACTTTCATCATCATTCAACACTTTCACCACACTCACACATTATCACTGTTTTTGCAGAGGTGCTCAGAATACAACAGTTTAGAAGCATATACGTATAAAGATACACAACATATCCCTCCAAACTGCCAATATCATAAATAATTAAAATGCAACAATAGAAGTAAATTATGGTAAAAAGAATGAAATAATTATTGTACATTACATTACAGTATTATGTAGGTAGTTTATATAAGAAAGTTTTGACATTATGCCCTACCCAATATGTCGGCAATTTTCAAAGGTTCGACTTACGTCCATTTCGACTTATGACCGGTTGGTCGGAACCAAGCTTGGTCATAAGTCGGACGGTAGGTGTATTCAATTGGGTATCCATGTTGATCTTCCAGTCTTTCACTGCATCTTCAACCTTTGTATTTAGGGATGTTATTTGATCTGTATGGCTGGCTATGACTATATATTTCATGATTGCTTGTTTTCTGAACTATCAGACTTGATCCGTTGATGCAGAGGACAACCAGACTCTAAAAATACAGGTATTGTAATGTGTAGTTCTAGTGAGATTCCCAAAGTGGGCATTACTGCCCTCCCCTGGGGGCAGTGGAAAGATCCAAGGGAGCTTTGAGGAAAAAGGGGGAGGCAGGGTGTCATCAGAACAAAGGGAGCATTTGTTTTACAAAATCTGTATAACAAAATTTAAGACTCATTAGAGATGAAAGTTTGGTTCAAGAGCTGTTATTTGCAAGACAACTAGAAACAGATACAAAAAGGGAGGTCATTATTTTTGGTTGCTGTGAATTTTTTCTAACATTCTTGCTTGTGCAACAGATGTGGCACCATCGATGACAGGTTGTCATTCTGGCTTCATCAGTTTCTTGAAAAAAAAAAAAAAAGCTGTCCATGGTGTGTTTACGGTGCACTGTGTAATCCACAGGTAACATCTGGCTACAAAAAAAAACTTAAGTGGTCAACTTCACAAATCATTAAGCAGTGTTATCACAGCAGCAACATCAAGGTACATGCTCTCAGTACTCGACTGTGTCGACAGCTCTGCTCTGAGAGTGATGAAGATTTTTATCGTTTGTTGTTGCACACAGAAGTTAGATGACTGTCAAAGGGAAACTGAGATGTTTCTATTCACTTTTTTAAAACAGTTGTTGAATTTTTCCAAGATTCCAATTTTATTCTATGTGATGAACTAAGAAACATCAAGCATGACATTACTTAATTGACAGATGTATTCAAAAAATTCAGTGTAATTAATTTGCAGTTGCAAAGAAATGAGGTTAATCTTATCAAAGTCATATCTGCCTTTTCCACTTTTCTGTCCAGGTTACAGTTATTCTAATGTAACAGCCCGTCGTGAGCTCTTCCAGTGCCCGAGCCTCTCTGAATTGAAGAAGAGCATAATTTCACATAACCAGTGGTGCCTCTAAGAAGCCAAACTCAACCTTCTTTATTAATTCAGGTTTCTCTTGAACACCAAGTTTCTTCTTGCCACCACCACTTGCTTTAGAAGCCAGTATTAGTTGCCCTTTATATGTTAATAAAGGCACACAGAATACTGTAAACCCAGGGAAAACTAGACTGAATGACAAGTGTATGCTTGAGTCAGCACAAACAATAAATTGTCATGTGTGTCCTATGACTTGGGGAACAATAAGAACAGACTGATCCTGGACATGGCTGCTTTAGCCTGGATGGGATAAACGTCAGAGTTAGTGGACTTGGCCTGATACTTCAGAAGACAATCGGACACTATTCCTGTTCAGCTGCCTCCCAGCATACATAAGGGGGATTACCAACAGCCCCTGGCAGTCTTCAAGCTGGCACTGGACAAGCACCTAAAGTCGGTTCCTGACCAGCCGGGCTGTGGCTCGTACGTTGGTTTGCGTGCAGCCAGCAGCAACAGCCTGGTTGATTAGGCTCTGATCCACCAGGAGGCCTGGTCACAGACCGGGCCGCGGGGGCGTTGACCCCCGGAACTCTCTCCAGGTAAACTCCAGGTAGACAGAATGAGGAATTGTGGACTTCTATCTATTTAGTTCATGACTGGACCATTTATCCGGTCATTTTTTTTGCCCAAAATTGACAAAATCTGAGGTTTTACGTATCATATATCATTAATGTAAAAACAGGTTCTGTAGCTAGTGAAAACATTGGATATATTTTCTTTCACCTGTCCATGTTCACCTAGCAGTATATTAGTCAATTGTTGTGGGTTGCATCCTGGGGGTGGTAGTACCTTGGATGAGGCTGAGCTTTTAAGTGACCTGAGGCAGGATAACAGCTCTAAGTCTGCAAAATTGATTTGCATAAAAAATAAAAACTCCCACGTAAATTAGGGTAATATGAATAAGGTTTAGGTAGTAGGTTGGTAGACAGCAACCACCCAGGGAAGTACTACCGTCCTGCCAGATGACTGTGAAACAGAAACCTGTAACTGTTTTGCATGATGGTAGGATTGCTGGTTTCTTTTTCTGTCTCATAAACATGCTAGATAACAGGGATATCTTGCTACTCCTACTTACACTTTGGTCACACTTCACAGACATGCACATGCATATATATATATACATACATCTAGGTTTTTCTCCTTTTTCTAAATAGCTCGTGTTCTTCTTTATTTCTTCTATTGTCCATGGGGAAGTGGAAAAGAATCTTTCCTCCATAAGCCATGCGTGTCGTATGAGGCGACTAAAATGCCGGGAGCAATGGGCTAGTAATTCCTTCTCCTGTAGACATTTACTAAAAAAGAGAAGAAGAAAAACTTTATAAAACTGGGATGCTTGAATGTGCGTGGATGTAGTGCGGATGACAAGAAACAGATGATTGCTGATGTTATGAATGAAAAGAAGTTGGATGTCCTGGCCCTAAGCAAAACAAAGCTGAAGGGGTAGGGGAGTTTCGGTGGGGGGAAATAAATGGGATTAAATCTAGAGTATCTGAGAGAGTTAGAGCAAAGGAAGGGGTACCAGTAATGTTGAAGGATCAGTTATGGAAGGAGAAAAGAGAATATGAATGTGTAAATTCAAGAATTATGTGGATTAAAGTAAAGGTTGGATGCGAAAAGTGGGTCATAATAAGCGCGTATTCACCTGAAGAAGAGAGGAATGTAGAGGAGAGAGAGAGATTTTGGGAGATGTTAAGTGAATGTATAGGAGCCTTTGAACCAAGTGAGAGTAATTGTGGTAGGGGACCTGAATGCTAAAGTAGGAGAAACTTTTAGAGAGGGAGTGGTAGGTAAGTTTGGGGTGCCAGGTGTAAATGATAATGGGAGCCCTTTGATTGAACTTTGTATAGAAAGGGGTTTAGTTATAGGTAATACATATTTTAAGAAAAAGAGGATAAATAAGTATACAAGATATGATGTAGGGCGAAATGACAGTAGTTTGTTGGATTATGTATTGGTATATAAAAGACTGTTGAGTAGACTTCAGGGTGTACATGTTTATAGAGGGGTCACAGATATATCAGATCACTTTTTAGTTGTAGCTACACTGAGAGTAAAAGGTAGATGGGATACAAGGAGAATAGAAGTATCAGGGAAGAGAGAGGTGAAGGTTTATAAACTGAAAGAGGAGGCGGTTAGGGTAAGATGTAAACAGCTATTGGAGGATAGATGGGCTAATGAGAGCATAGGCAATGGGGTCGAAGAGGTATGGGGTAGGTTTAAAAATGTAGTGTTGGAGTGTTCAGCAGAAGTTTGTGGTTACAGGAAGGTGGGTGCGGGAGGGAAGAGGAGCGATTGGTGGAATGATGTAAAGAGAGTAGTAAGGGAGAAAAAGTTAGCATATGAGAAGTTTTTACAAAGTAGAAGTGATGCAAGGAGGGAAGAGTATATGGAGAAAAAGAGAGAGGTTAAGAGAGTGGTGAAGCAATGTAAAAAGAGAGCAAATGAGAGAGTGGGTGAGATGTTATCAACAAATTTTGTTGAAAATAAGAAAGAGTTTTGGAGTGAGATTAACAAGTTAAGGAAGCCTAGAGAACAAATGGATTTGTCAGTTAAAAATAGGAGAGGAGAGTTATTAAATGGAGAGTTAGAGGTATTGGGTAGATGGAGGGAATATTTTGAATAATTGTTAAATGTTGATGAAGATGGGGAAGCTGTGATTTCGTGTATAGGGCAAGGAGGAATAACATCTTGTAGGAGTGAGGAAGAGCCAGTTGTGAGTGTGGGGGAAGTTCGTGAGGCAGTAGGTAAAATGAAAGGGGGTAAGGCAGCCGGGATTGATGGGATAAAGATAGAAATGTTAAAAGCAGGTGGGGATGTAGTTTTGGAGTGGTTGGTGCAATTCTTTAATAAATGTATGGAAGAGGGTAAGGTACCTAGGGATTGGCAGAGAGCATGCATAGTTCCTTTGTAAAAAGGCAAAGGGGACAAAAGAGAGTGCAAAAATTATAGGGGGATAAGTCTGCTGAGTATACCTGGTAAAGTGTATGGTAGAGTTATTATTGAAAGAATTAAGAGTAAGACGGAGAATAGGATAGCAGATGAACAAGGAGGCTTTAGGAAAGGTAGGGGGTGTGTGGACCAGGTGTTTACAGTGAAACACATAAGTGAACAGTATTTAGATAAGGCTAAAGAGGTCTTTGTGGCATTTATGGATTTGGAAAAGGCGTATGACAGGGTGGATAGGGGGGCAATGTGGCAGATGTTGCAGGTGTATGATGTAGGAGGTAGGTTACTGAAAGCAGTGAAGAGTTTTTAACCCTTTGAGGGTCGACAGGCCCTCTCCGAAACTCGTTCTCAGGGTCGGCCAAATTTAAAAAAAAAAAAAATTATTTTCTCTTATGAAAAGATAGAGAATCTTTTCCCGATCATAACGACACCAAAAGTTTGAATTTTGATAGAAAACTTACGGAATTATGCTCTCGCAAAGTTAGCGGTCTCGGCGATGTTTACGGATCGGCGATTTTGCCCACTTTGAGCCCCATTTTCGGCCAATTTCACTGTACTAGTCGACAAAAAACATAAATATTTCGCTAGAACTCCATTTTTTCTATCGAATGGGTGCAAGAAACCACCCATTTATAAATTCAACTATCCAGTACAGTGGTCAGAATTTAGCAATTTTGCCAATTTCACACAAATTTCAAAAGATGAAAATTTCGAAATAGGGTCCAGAATAAACAAGAAAGACATTCCTGGCACTAAAATGACATTTCCTCTAGTCATTAGT
Organism: Cherax quadricarinatus; assembly: GCF_038502225.1. NCBI lineage: Eukaryota > Metazoa > Arthropoda > Malacostraca > Decapoda > Parastacidae > Cherax > Cherax quadricarinatus. Next base: position 8,120,561 of record NC_091362.1, on the reverse strand, counting down.
CACGTCTCAAGGCCCCTCTTATATTCTTTTGCTTTCCACTTTGAATTTTTATTCTCACAAAAAATATAAGATTTACTGTTATGCAGACTACTGCATTAGTGTAAAAAATGGTATAAATATTATTGGTGCACTTGTGAAAGAATATTAGACTCACCAGTTGACGTGTATTGCACGCTTGGCACGATTTGTTTACTTTTGAAGTTTGGTAAAAATCGAACATTTCTGCTACTTTGAGCTCAATTTCAAGGCACCTTTCATTGTAAAACCAGTCAAAATCATCTCAATTTCAGTAATATGTCTTCCATTCTATAAAATGAGACCAAGAAAACTAGAATACAACAATAAATACTATACGAAAATACACTGCAAAGTCGCTGATTTATTAAAAAAAAATGGAAAAAGTTTTTTTCTCATTATGCACCGTGTGCTGCAGGATTTTTTTTAGACTGTGCACACTGACCACATAGACCCATTCTTTCATATGAAGGCCTACCAGCTTTCTCCCACTAGATTTGAGGTCGCTAGAATTTATGAGTACTAGTACGTCAAAAACCCCTACGCGTAAGACGTACTAGTATGACGAAAACCCTCAAAGGGTTAAGAGGATAGTGAGGCTCAAGTTAGAGTATGTAGGAAAGAGGGAAATTATTTCCCAGTAAAAGTAGGCCTTAGACAAGGATGTGTGATGTCACCGTGGTTGTTTAATATATTTATAGATGGAGTTGTAAGAGAAGTAAATGCGAGGGTCTTGGCAAGAGGCGTGGAGTTAAAAGATAAAGAAACACACATAAAGTGGGAGTTGTCACAGTTGCTCTTTGCTGATGACACTGTGCTCTTTGGAGATTCTGAAGAGAAGTTGCAGAGATTGGTGGATGAATTTGGTAGGGTATGCAAAAGAAGAAAATTAAAAGTGAATATAGGAAAGAGTAAGGTTATGAGGATAACAAAAAGATTAGGTGATGAAAGATTGGATATCAGATTGGAGGGAGAGGGTATGGAGGAGGTGAATGTATTCAGATATTTGGGAGTGGACGTGTCAGCGGATGGGTCTATGAAAGATGAGGTGAATCATAGAATTGATGAGGGGAAAAAGGTGAGTGGTGCACTTAGGAGTCTGTGGAGACAAAGAACTTTGTCCTTGGAGGCAAAGAGGGGAATGTATGAGAGTATAGTTTTACCAACACTCTTATATGGGTGTGAAGCATGGGTGATGAATGTTGCAGCGAGGAGAAGGCTGGAGGCAGTGGAGATGTCATGTCTGAGGGCAATGTGTGGTGTGAATATAATGCAGAGAATTCGTAGTTTGGAAATTAGGAGGTGGTGCAGGATTACCAAAACTGTTGTCCAGAGGGCTGAGGAAGGGTTGTTGAGGTGGTTCGGACATGTAGAGAGAATGGAGCGAAACAGAATGACTTCAAGAGTGTATCAATCTGTAGTGGAAGGAAGGCGGGGTAGGGGTCGGCCTAGGAAAGGTTGGAGGGAGGGGGTAAAGGAGGTTTTGTGTGCGAGGGGCTTGGACTTCCAGCAGGCATGCGTGAGCGTGTTTGATAGGAGTGAATGGAGACAAATGGTTTTTAATACTTGACGTGCTGTTGGAGTGTGAGCAAAGTAACATTTATGAAGGGGTTCAGGGAAACCGGCAGGCCAGACTTGAGTCCTGGAGATGGGAAGTACAGTGCCTGCACTCTGAAGGAGGGGTGTTAATGTTGCAGTTTAAAAACTGTAGTGTAAAGCACCCTTCTGGCAAGACAGTGATGGAGTGAATGATGGTGAAAGTTTTTCTTTTTCAGGCCACCCTGCCTTGGTAGGAATCGGCCAGTGTGATAATAAATAATAAATAAATTAATAAGGTATGTATATTTATATAAGCAGACAGATTCGCAGATTGATAAAAAAATTTAAGGGACAATATGCAGTGCTATATAGTGTTCTCTCTTTTGCATATTTTATCATTTATTCATAAACTGATGGGTGCATCAGGCAGCAATACCTTCAAATCATTTATAGAACAAAATTTATGCAAATATACTAATTTGTATTAGGTATAATGCATAATTACTATCTCAAAAATAAGTAATCTATGATGTTCCATAGATTTGAGTGTCGTATAGTAATTTCGTTTTCTAAATATTTCATCCCAGAAAAGCTAATGATGGAAGCTGGAAAGCAGCTGGATGGCCCAATGGCAGCTATGTTGTCAGCAAAGTAGGAGTGTCTGCTCTCACACGTGTCCAGCAGCGAGCATTTGATGCTGACTCTCGTCCTGATATAGTGGTGAACAACTGTCATCCTGGATATGTAGATACAGACATGTCTTCCCACAAGGTTAGTTTTATTTTATCAAATTCTAAGTGGCCATCAGTTTTCTCTTTCCATCAATTTTTTCATTACTGTTACAGATGAAGTCAATAGTGGAGAATGTGTGAAGCTTTAAATAGGATGTAGCCTTGATTATGTATAGTTGGTACACACTATAGCATGACTGAAGTCAGTAATTCTTGGCACAAAAAAAAAGGGTTCTCAAGGGGGAATTTAATGTTACAGGTAAATATATGAAGAAAATTTGTGACTGAAAAAAACAGGGTGTAAATATTGCTTTGAATTTAAGTAAAAGTTTGTTTTACAGTGAGTGGCGCACCTAGTTCTGCTGGGTGCGTGATTCTTGTAGGATTGTATGGTCCAGTGGGTTAGAGCGTCGTGGAATTTTTGCTCACCATGGGGTGGGCTAAAGCAACACGCGTTTGATCCCTCAGCTAGTCGCAGTGTTGTTATTGATTAAATACCACTAGTTTGTGATTACAACAAATATACAGGTCTCCCTCAACATTCACGTTTTCAGTTTTCACGGGCTTCACACATTTGCGAATTCCCAACCGCCAAATTCCCAGCCACCAAATTCCCAGCTGCCAAATCATATTTAAGTTTCCCGCCACCTGCGATTCCCTACTACCCTCCCTCCGACCCCCGCAACTGGCAGCCAGCCCTCCCACCACTCAGTGTGGTGAGTGTTTTGTTTGTTCATTATTTGCTATTAAACTACAGTATAAATAATGTAAACCCATTCATGACTGCATATTGGAATGGCTATTTGGACAGGTATTAGACAGTGACATCATGTGTTTACTCTTGAACACAGCAAAGAATCAAACATTTCAGCTACAGCTAATAATAACAATAGTAGTAGTAGTAGTAATAATAAAAATAATAAATACGATATAATTGAATAAGGAAATTGTGCAAAAATACGAGGGAGTGGTTGACACATCGTCAGTGTAGCTTTGTTTATGCTGGAGTGAGCATTAGTCTCCCTGCTCTTCCAAACATTTCACAATAATTTGTTGTGTTTGGTGCTTGTAGATTGGGTGTGACTGGAGTGGTAGAGGCAGTGGTTGAGGCAGCGATTGAGGCAGCAATTGAGACAGTGGTTGAGGCAGCTGTTGAGGCAGCGGTTGAGGCAGCGGTTGAGGCAGCGGTTGAGGCAGCAGTTGAGGCAGCGGTTGAGGCAGCGGTTGAGGCAGCGGTTGAGGCAGCGGTTGAGGCAGCGGTTGAGGCAGCGGTTGAGGCAGCGGTTGAGGCAGCGGTTGAGGCAGCGGTTGAGGCAGCGGTTGAGGCAGCGGTTGAGGCAGCGGTTGAGGCAGCTATTGAGGCAGCAATTGAGGCAGTGGTTGAGGCAGCTGTTGAGGCAGCAATTGAGGCAGCGATTGAGGCAGTGGTTGAGGCAGTGGTTGAGGCAGCTGTTGAGGCAGCTGTTGAGGCAGTGATTGAGGCAGCAGTTGAGGCAGCGGTTGAGGCAGCGGTTGAGGCAGCGGTTGAGGCAGCGGTTGAGGCAGCGGTTGAGGCAGCGGTTGAGGCAGCGGTTGAGGCAGCGGTTGAGGCAGCTATTGAGGCAGCAATTGAGGCAGTGGTTGAGGCAGCTGTTGAGGCAGCAATTGAGGCAGTGGTTGGGGCAATGGTATTTAATAACATACATGTTAATAATAATAATACATGTTATTAATAGTAACATGTACTATTATTATTTATAACATACAGGTCTCCCTCAACATTCACATTTTCAACTTTCACAGGCTTCACACATTCGCGAATTCCCAACCGCCAAATTCCCTGCCACCAAATTCCCAGCCGCCAAATCATATTTAAGTTTCCCGCCACCTGCGAGTCCCTACTACCCTCCCTCCGACCCCCGCAACTGGCAGCCAGCCCTCCCACCACTGAGTGTGGTGAGTGTTTTGTTTGTTCATTATTTGCTATTAAACTACAGTATAAATAATGTAAACCCATTCATGACTGCATATTGGAATGGCTATTCAGACAGGTATTAGACGGTGACATCATGTGTTTACTCTTGAACACTGCAAAGAATTAAACATTTCTGCTAAACAGCTAATAATAACAATAGTAATAATAATAATAATAATAATAAATATGATATAATTGAAGAAGGAAATTGTACAAAAATACGAGGGAGTGGTTGACACATCGTCAGTGTGACTTTGTTTATGCTGGAGTGAACATGAGTCTCCCTGCTCTTCCAAACATTTCACAATAATTCATTGTGTTTGGTGCTTGTAGATTGAGTGTGACTGGAGTGGTAGAGGCAGTGATTGAGGCAATGGTATTTAATAACATACATGTTAATAATAATACATGTTATTAATAATATGTACTATTATTATTTATAACATATATGTTATTAAATACATATATGTTAATAATAATGCTTGTTATTAATAATAACATGTACTCTTATTATTTATAACATATATGTTATTAAATACCACTGCCTCAACCGCTGAATTATTGTGAAATGTTTGGAAGAGCAGGGAGACTAATGTTCACTCCAGCATAAACAAAGTCACACTGACGATGTGTCAACCACTCCCTCGTATTTTTGTACAATTTCCTTCTTCAATTATATCGTATTTATTATTATTATTATTATTATTATTATTATTATTATTATTATTATTATTATTATTACTGTTGTTATTATTAGCAATAGCAGAAATGTTCGATTCTTTGCTGTGTTCAAGAGTAAACACATGATGTCACTGTCTAATACCTTTCCTAATAGCCATTCCAATATGCAGTCATGAATGGGTTTACATTATTTATTCTGTAGTTTAATAGCAAATAATGAACAAACAAAACACTCACCACACTGAATGGTGGGAGGGCTGGCTGCCAGTTGCGGGGGTCGGAGGGAGGGTAGTAGGGACTCGCAGTGGTGGAGTCTGTGGTATTTAATAACATACATGTTATTAAATAACATACGTTATTAAAGCATAACATGTATATATTTAGTACAATTTATGACGTTTTCATGTATTTTATGATTATTCATGGTTCAACAAGTTAAGGAAGCAGTATTGTAATATATTTCCCTACAATATATTGGGGCACCAAACATTCACGGTTTTTCAACATTCACGAGGCTCTTGATCCCCTAACCCTCGCGAATGTTGAGGGAGACCTGTATATGTTATTAAATACCACTCCCTCAACCGCTGAATTATTGTGAAATGTTTGGAAGAGCAGGGAGACTAATGTTCACTCCAGCATAAACAAAGCTACACTGATAATGTGTCAACCACTCCCTCGTATTTTTGTACAATTTCCTTCTTCAATTATATCATATTTATTATTATTATTATTATTATTACTATTGTTATTATTAGCAGTAGCAGAAATGTTCGATTCTTTGCTGTGTTCAAGAGTAAACACATGTCACCGTCTAATACCTTTCCGAATAGCCATTCCAATATGCAGTCATGAATGGGTTTACATTATTTATACTGTAGTTTAATAGCAAATAATGAACAAACAAAACACTCACCACACTGAGTGGTGGGAGGGCTGGCTGCCAGTTGCGGGGGTCAAAGGGAGGGTAGTAGGAACTCGCAGTGGTGGAGGCAGTGGTGGAGGCAGTGAAGGAGGCAGTGGTGGAGTCTGTGGTATTTAATAACATGTATATATTTAGTACAATTTACGACGTTTTCATGTATTTTATGATTGTTCATGGTTTAACAAGTTAAGGAAGCAGTATTGTATTATATTTCCCTACAATATATTGGGGCACCAAACATTCACGGTTTTTCAACATTTGCGAGGCTCTTGATCCCCTAACCCTCGCGAATGTTGAGGGAGACCTGTGTATATACAGTGGACCCCTGCATAACGATATTAATCCGTTCCTGAGAGCTCATTGTTATGCGAAATTATCGTTATGGGAATGAATTTTCCTCGTAAGAAATAATGGAAATCAAATTAATCCGTGCAAGACACCCCAAAGTATGAAAAAAAAAAATTTTACCACATGAAATATTAATTTTAATACACACAAACTGAAAAAGGCATGCACAGTTACATGACACTTACCTTTATTGAAGATCTGGTGATGATTGATGGGATGGGAGGAGGAGAGAGTCTTAGTGTTTAGAAGGGGAATCCCTTTCCATTAAGACTTGAGGTGTCAAGTCCTTTTCTGGGGTTACTTTCCTTCTTCTTTTAATGCCACTAGGACCAGCTTCAGAGTCACTGGACTTCTGTCGCACAACATATCTGTCCATAGTGGCCTGTACCTCTCGTTCCTTTATGACTTCCCTAAAGTGTTTCACAACAGCGTCAGTGTAATAGTCACCAACATGGCTTGCAATAGCTGTGTTAGGGTGATTGTCATCAAAAAAGGTTTGCACTTTAAGCCACATTCCACACATTTCCTAAATCTTTGAAGTAGGCAACTTCTTCAATTTCTCTCTCCCCTCCTCCAAACCAGTTTCCTCAGGTCTGGCCTCTTGCTGTTGAGGTTGATCTAGCAGCTCATCAGTGGTTAGTTCTTCATTGTCCTCCTCCACCAACTCTTCCACATCATCCCCACTAACCTCCAACCCCAAGGACTTTCCCAATGCCACAATGGATTCCTCAACTGGCATAGGATTCTCAGGGTTAGCCTGAAACCCTTCAAAATCCCTTTGGTCTACACATTCTGGCCACAGTTTCTTCCAAGCAGAGTTCAAGGTCCTCTTAGTCACTCCCTCCCAAGCCTTACCTATAAGGTTTACACAATTGAGGATATTAAAGTGCTCTCTCCAAAACTCTCTTAGAGTCAATTGAGTTTCTGAGGTCACTACAAAGCACCTTTCAAACAGAGCTTTTGTGTACAGTTTTTTGAAGTTTGCAATAACCTGCTGGTCCATGGGCTGCAGGAGAGGAGTGGTATTAGGAGGCAAAAACTTCACCTTAATGAAGCTCATGTCCCCATAAAGTCACTCTGCCACGTCTGTAGGATGACCAGGGGCATTGTCTAACACCAGGAGGCACTTAAGGTCTAATTTCTTTTCAGTTAGGTAATCTTTCACATTGGGGGCAAATGCATGGTGTAACCAGTCATAGAAAAAGTCCCTAGTGACCCATGCCTTACTGTTTGCCCTCCACAGCACACACAAATTCTCCTTGAGGACATTCTTTTGCCTGAACGGTCTGGGAGTTTCAGAGTGATACACTAATAAAGGCTTCACTTTGCAATCACCAGTAGCATTGGAACACATCAACAAAGTAAGCCTGTCTTTCATAGGCTTATGTCCTGGGAGTGCCTTTTCCTCCTGAGTAATGTAGGTCCTGCTTGGCATTTTCTTCCAAAACAGGCCTGTTAAATATGATATAATTGAAGAAGGAAATTGTACAAAAATACGAGGGAGTGGTTGACACATCGTCAGTGTGACTTTGTTTATGCTGGAGTGAACATTAGTCTCCCTGCTCTTCCAAACATTTCACAATAATTCATTGTGTTTGGTGCTTGTAGATTGAGTGTGACTGGAGTGGTAGAGGCAGTGATTGAGGCAATGGTATTTAATAGCATACATGTTAATAATAATACATGCTATTAATAATATGTACTATTATTATTTACAACATATATGTTATTAAATACATACATGTTAATAATAACACATGTTATTAATAATAACATATACTATTATTATTTATAACATATATGTTATTAAATACCACTGCCTCAACCGCTGAATTATTGTGAAATGTTTTGAAGAGCAGGGAGACTAATGTTCACTCCAGCATAAACAAAGTCACACTGACGATGTGCCAACCACTCCCTTGTATTTTTGTACAATTTCCTTCTTCAATTATATCGTATTTATTATTATTATTATTATTATTATTATTATTATTATTATTATTATTATTATTATTATTATTATTACTATTGTTATTATTAGCAATAGCAGAAATGTTCGATTCTTTGCTGTGTTCAAGAGTAAACACATGATGTCACTGTCTAATACCTTTCCTAATAGCCATTCCAATATGCAGTCATGAATGGGTTTACATTATTTATTCTGTAGTTTAATAGCAAATAATGAACAAACAAAACACTCACCACACTGAGTGGTGGGAGGGCTGGCTGCCAGTTGCGGGGGTCGGAGGGAGGGTAGTAGGGGCTCGCAGTGGTGGAGTCTGTGGTATTTAATAACATACATGTTATTAACATACATGTTATAAATAACATACATTATTAAAGCATAACATGTATATATTTAGTACAATTTACAACATTTTCATGTATTTTATGATTATTCATGGTTCAACAAGTTAAGGAAGCAGTATTGTAATATATTTCCCTACAACATACAGTGGACCCCTGCATAACGATATTAATCCGTGCAAGAGAGCTCACTGTTATGCGAAATTATCGTTATGCGAATGAATTTTCCCCACAAGAAATAATGGAAATCAAATTAATCCGTGCAAGACACCCAAAAGTATGAAAAAAAAAATTTACCACATGAAATATACATTTTCCTACACACAAAGAGAAGGATACATGCACAGTAGTAGAGTAGTACATGCACAATATATATTGTGCATGTACTACTCTACTAAATGAAGAATAAATGACACTTACCTTTATTGAAGATGCAGCAATGACTGATGAGACACTGTGTCCTGGGAGTGCCTTTTCCTCCTGAGTACTGTAGGTCCTGTTTGGCATTTTCTTCCAGAACAGGCCTTATCACACTGTGTATGCCACTACGATTCTTAAATCTCTCAAACCAACCTTTGCTGGCTTTAAATTCACCAATATGAGCACTAGTTCCAGGCATTTTTCCCTGTTCACCTGGGTGTTAGTCGACTGGTGTGGGTTGCATCCTGGGAGACAAGATTAAGGACCCCAATGGAAATAAGTTAGACAGTCTTCGATGACACTGACTTTTTTGGGTTATCCTGGGTGGCAAATCCTCTGGGGTTAATTGTTTCTTGGTATTCTCAATAAGCCACACCAACAACAGTGCTACAGCAGCAGCAGCAGCTGACAGTGCTACAGGAGCAGCAGACGATGCTACAGCAGCAGCAGACGATGCTACAGCAGCAGCAGACGGTACTACAGCAGCAGCAGCAGCAGCTGACAGTGGTACAACAGCAGCAGCAGCTGACAGTGCTACAGCAGCAGCAGACGATGCTACAGCAGCAGCAGACGATGCTACAGCAGCAGCAGACGGTACTACAGCAGCAGCAGCTGACGGTGGTACAGCAGCAGCAGCAGCTGACGGTGCTACAGCAGCAGCAGACGGTACTACAGCAGCAGCAGCAGCTGACAGTGGTACAGCAGCAGCAGCAGTTGTACCACCAATAGTAGCGATGGTTGATTGGGGTTTATTATACAACCTGGCCAGCTCGGAGACACGCACTCCACTTTCATACTTATCAATGATCTTTTTCTTCATCTCTATAGTAATTCTCACCCTTATTGCTGTAGGGTTGGCACTAGAAGCTTTCTTGGGGCCCATGGTCACTTATTTTGCAGATAAAATCACCAAAAACACTGTAATAATACGAAATGTTCCGATTGTATGCTTGGATGTTACCGCGGAGGCTGGCTGGTAAACAATGCCACCGGCGGAACATGTGAGCGTGGCTCAGGCCGCACATAGATGCGTATCAGACGAACAGCATTGAGTGGGTTTTTTAGCGGTATGCGAGGCAAAATCTTGGCGATAAAATGTAGCGGTATGCGGATTTAACGTTATGTAAGGCCAACGGTATGCGGGGGTCCACTGTATTGGGGCACCAAACATTCACGGTTTCTCAACATTCGCGAAGCTCTTGATCCCCTAACCCTCGCGAATGTTGAGGGAGACCTGTAGTGACATCATGTACCTATTATATTCAGCATAACCACTACAGCACTATTATTCCCTTTATAAATCACTGACCATTATTGTTATCATTGCATCATGCGTAAGACTATCAAATCATATAAACTCAAGAAAGTAAAGAATTGTTTATATTCACAGGCACTTCTTAAATAAACTTTTTTCTGGATTTCATATTGGCAAAATCATCAATTATATTCTGAAAATCAATATTTCTTGTTAGATCAGACTCAATGGTCAACAAGGCTAGGTTACACAATTTGTCTTGGCTCATTGTTGAACGGAGCTGGTTTTTCACTCTTTTCAAAACAGAAAATGAACGTTCTCCTTCACAGTTAGTAGCTGGAAGTGTTAGGTAAAGGCGATACACTATGTCAACATTAGGGAAGGTTTCTGAGATACCTGCATCTCTTAAATGTTTCAAAGCAGCTGAGGGCGCACATTTTTCAGGTGGAGCTTTAATCTGATTCATATACCCAGAAAAATGAACTGTTTCTTCAACAAATGTGTCCTGAACATCTGCTGAAAGGTGTTGTTGCAACTTTAATGCAGCTTCTCTCAATTCTGCATCTGGCATAGTAGTAATTTTGAACAGAAATCCAAACTTGTCATTGAGATTCTGGTAGATTTCTTTTCTTTTCACCAATTCTGTAATCTGTGAATCCAGAATGACGAAGTATGTAGCTGTCTTACCTTTCTGCCTTGGTAGCAACACAATTTCATTGTCTGGCTCTTCAAAATTGCGTTTCCTCTTCCTTGACCACTGATGATCAGCCCGGTAACTGTAGTCTTTCACCAGCAGTTTAGCTTTCTCTTCAAACATTTCAAAAGCTTCATCATTGCGAAGTGAGCTTACAAATTCCACTAAGCCTGCATAGAGGTTAGCACAAGTAGCCATTTCAATTTCAATTTTCTGAAGTGTCTTGTTCGTGGCATTTAACCGTTCCAGTATACAGTCCCAAAGCACACAGAGTAAGGCCAATTCAAAATCTTCCAATTTTGATGCTAAGCTGGCTGCTTCGCTTCTTGTAGTTGCTGTCTGGTCTTCATCCTCTGCTATTTGGATCAAAGCAGAACGTATTTCAGCAAAGCTGTCTTTCAAAGCATGTGTTGCATCATGCTGCGCTGACCACCTTGTTGTTGATAATGATTTGATGACATCTCCATGAATGGTTGACTTGAGTATACTCCACCGATGCATTGAAGCAGAGAAAAAATTAAAGAGTGCTTGTAAAAGTCCAAAAAATGAAACTGCAGCGACACGACACTCCGCAGCACATGACCCAACAAGATTAAGAGAATGTGCTGAGCAGGGCACATATTCAGCAAGTGGGTTGATTTGCTTGATACGGGCTTGCAATCCATTATATTTACCTGACATGTTACTTGCATTGTCGTAGCTCTGGCCACGGCAATCCATAATAGAGAGATCATGTTCAAGCAGAGTATCCAGTACTACATTCATCATAGTTTCTCCATCATGGCCTGAAAGAGGAATGAATTTTATAAAGCACTCTACAGGCTTACCACTGGAGTCGACAAAGCAAACAATGAATGTCAATTGATCTGTATGTGAAATATCTGGTGTTGAATCTACACTTATTGCAAAGTATTTGCAGTTTTCACAGCTGCTATGATGTTATTGAGGACCTTCTTAGTCATCAGTTCAATAAATTCATTGCATATAGTAGATGACATGTAAGATACAGTGCCTCTTCCTGCATTCCCAAGGCGTGACACATGATTTGCTAATAATGGATCGAATTGTGCTAACAGTTCTATGATCCCTAGGAAATTGCCATTGTTTTCCGAACCAAAAACCTCATTTTCTCCACGGAAAGCAAGTCCTCTTAGAGCTAAGAATTTTACAACAGCAACAACTCTTTCTAGAACTTTTCTCCAATAAGTGCGCTCTTTTTCAGTTTGATTTTCCAAATGAGAATCCAATAAGCCCTTTTTCTGTGCACAAAATACACTGGCTAAAATGCAGCTCCTGTGAGTGGTGCTGTTTTCATGTTCCTCAAAACGCTTGGAATTTTTCCAGTCATTGAACCCCTGTGTGAAGGTATTTTCTTTGGTAGAAAATAGCTTGCATGCTGAACAGTACACTTTTCCTGAGGTTTCAGAGTATACCATCCATGATCTTTTCACAGTTTCTGAATTTGCAAGCTTCCTATAAAACATAGATGACTTTAAACAACGACGACTTCCATCATCATAAATCCTTGCTGATTTCCTAAAGTCAATGTTCAGAGTTTGACTGAAGTTTTCTGCAATGAAAGCATTATGTAGAGAATCTGGGATTACATTTGGCCATGAGGCAGGATCTTTTAAGACAAATCCTGTGGATGAAATGTCCATTGAGACATTGAGAGGAGACACAAAAGAAGTAGATGCTGGCTGAGAAATAATGGAGGGAGGGCTTCCTGTATGATCTGACGTATCTGCAGATTCAACTGTACTGGTAACATCAGAAACTGTTTTCGTGAGCATGTCTGTGATCTTTCTGCAGCTTCCTACATCTTTCTTTTTCTGTTCTTCTTCTTGAATTTTCTTCTTTCTTTTCTGTGACCCACTCGCATAAGAATGTCCAACATCACGTTCACGAGATGCCATAATGAGGATGTATCACTGTCTGTAATCATGCAAATACAAATTTTTCATTATCAATTATTATTAATTTTTTAATTATTATTAATTTTTTTTCTGTCAATTGGGGGGATATGGCCCTTGTAGCCCCCTTTCCTCTGGCTGCACATCTAAAAATTCAAAACGTTACCAGAAAGGAGTCATATATTCAAATTCAAAGTTTATTCTCTATAAAGATTACAATGTTGAATTTACAGAATTTGGTTGTTGTGTGGTTTACATGTAGTTTGTCATTTGTAGCGGCAGCGGCAGCAACGGTATCCTACCAGCTCTTCTTTCTCAAAAAAACATCGCCCATCAAAACTTGTGATGGCCTAAGTGAAAGTTCAACTACATGAACCCACGTAGACCACAACATGACCCAAGAATACTAAGAATGTAACCCAAATCTTGACAAAATTAGAAGATCTAAGGAAGACAGCCCTGCTAACCCAAACACTGCCTCCGCTGCCAGACAACCACTTAACCCAAGCTCCGAGAAAACAAGCCTTCTCCTCCATTGCTACACAGTATCTACTTCAGTGATACTATGAAAGGATATCGCAGAAGAAACAACACCAGTAATAAAAGAATAACAGCAAGGACCCTAGAACTCAACTTGTCTACCCAGCAGGACGCCAGTGTATCATCAACCCCCCTCACCGCCGCCACCCAGGGAACAACAACAACAACAACAAACATGGCTGACTCCCCCTCCAACTCCACTCCCTTCAAAGGATTCATCCATGATAACTCAGGTATGATTATTCCTGACAATATCAAGGACTACATCGTTGCTCTAGAAAATGAAATCAAAGATATCAAAGCAACACTCGAGCAACGAGATTCCAAGATAACCAACCTCGAGAATAAGATCCAAAACCTTGAAGAGAAGATTACATCGGGAAGTGTTGACACAGAAAATACTCTAAAAGCAGCTATAGCCAGTCACACTGAGCAAATAACAACAATAAATATGAAGGTTGAAGAAGCAATCAAGGACTGGAATCAGAACATGCACACTCGACTAAATGAATACCTTGATTTCCAAGACGACAAAACTGAACAAGATAAGTTGTCTGATGCAGTTATAATAAACAGTCCACACATTCCTAGTGACATAACACAAGCACAGTGCAAAGAAACTGCTGTCAGGATAATACAGAACCACGTACAAGTCATCGTGCAAAACAACGAAATCAAAGAAACACGTTTGCTAGGAAAACCAGGAAGTAAACACAGTATAATGATCAGACTTCATTCATACGATAAAAGAAAGGACCTAATTAAATCAGCAATTACAATGAAAAATGGAGTGTACATAAATGAGTGTCTAACAAAAAAACGTCAAAACCTTCTGTTCAGGCTGAGAAAACTTAAACAGGAAAACAAAATACATCAGTGTTTCACGCGAGATGGGAAAATACTAGTAAGGAAAACATCAACAGGACAACAATATACCATCTCAAACGAACATGATTTCTCTACCTTCCTTAGAAAAGCTGACATTTCTGTAACAGATTAGATAAGTGCCCTTAATACATATATACGTGTGGTGCATATAGTGTACGTTACTATTATATTGTACATTATTATTTTTATTATTTTTCATCACTAGCTAATGCCAACTACCTCCAATACTCTATACTTCTTTCTTACTGCTATTAATTGCTCATAATTTTAAATTACAAGTCAAATCTTACTCCAAATTAATAATATTCATTTTTCTTACCTGTCCATTTAATTTTGTTTATCACTACTTGTTTTTTAGTCACTTTTCATTGTGTATGCAATTAGTGTATATTCCAATTACTTTTTTGCAAGTACCAAAACTATCTTTTGCTAGCTAGTACCAACTACCTCATTTTTTTTACTTTTATTGTGCAATAAACTGCTCAATTTATCTAATATTACAAATCAGATCTTACTCCTAAACCAATATTATTTCATAGTGACCATCTGTCCATTTAACTTTGTTTACCATTACTTAATTTTAGTCCCTTATATATTTTCTCCTTTATTTTAGCTTTATATAACTACCCTAGTTTATACATTTACAATTGTTAAAATAATCAAGGTGCTATTCTCAGGTGCTAAAGTAGAACAAGTTCACAATTTTGCCATTATATTCCAAAGCTCATTTATTTTATAGTACTACCTACTATCATATTCCCAAGCTCCATTATTTGATCATCACTTTATTTGTACTAGTCCCTTTTATATTGTCTCCTTTATTTTAGGTTAAAAAAAAAAAAACTACCTTAGCTCATTATTTTACATTTGTTAAATAATTCAGGTGCTATTTTTTAGCTTAAGACTATTTACTTTGTTTTATACTTAATTCTAACTATAGATTCACTACAAATCTTATGATTACAAGCATTGATCCTGATACCAACCTCTTATTTAATGACTTAAATGAATCAAACAGTTACTGTAATTACTACACTGCAGAACAATCAAAGGCACTTCTCAGTGCCAACAACAACATAACTATCTTTAACTACAATATCAGATCTTTAAGCAAGCATTACGATGACCTCATAGCATTACTAAATTCCTTACATGCCAATATGTCCATCCATCATTACACTAACTGAAACCTGGCTAAAGCCTGATAGTACAGATGTCTATGCCATTCCTGGTTACACAGCCATACACAACTGTAGGCCAGACCAACAAGGGGGTGGCACAGCCATATACTACTCAGACCAACTAGAATGTATCACTAATACTTGCACAAGAGATGAACATGGGGAATATATAATAGCCAAATTCAAATCCAAATACCTACAAAAACCTCTCACATTGATAAACATCTACAGAGTTCCACAGTCAAACATTAGTCAATTTAGTCAAAACCTAGGAAGTATGATAACTGATGCACGCATGAACAAAGATCACTTACTACTCTCAGGTGACTTCAATATAAATCTCCTGCAAGACCAGGACCCACACGTTACTGAATTCACAAACACAATGAGTAACTGTATGTTGCTACCAACAGTAACAAAACCTACAAGAGTTACAGAGACTAGTGTTTCCCTGCTTGACCACATCTGGACCAACACCATATCCCCTTTAAAATCAGGCATAATTACAGATAATACCACAGACCACTACCCTACTTTCCTCATAACAACTCTTGGTAAATTACCCCAAGACACTACTAAAGTCACCTTCAGACTTCACAATGAGGCAGCCATTAATAACTTCACAACAGCAGTAGCAAACATTGACTGGCACACTGAGCTAGAAATCAATACAGATATTGACGAATGTATTAATAATTTTCTAAAAAAGACCCAATACCTCTATAACAAGCACTGCCCTAAAAAAACTAAGCAGATGACAGCTAAGAGACTGAACAGTCCCTGGCTAACACCCAGCATTCTCAAATCCATAAATACAAAACACCAATATGAAAAACAGTACAGAATGGGTCACATAACCAGAGACCAAACAAAACGTTACTCGTCAATCCTAACCAGCCTGATAAGAAGGGCAAAAAAATTGTATTATGAGAACAGATTATCCAACTTACGAGGTGATATAAAAAAGACCTGGAAAACCCTATCAGAAATTCTGGGAACAAAAAAGATATCACGAAATAGAGAAATAAAATTAGCAAAATCAGATGAACCCCAACTCCCACCAACAGAAACAGCAAACAGACTCAATGATTTCTTCTCCACTATAGGACAAAACCTTGCCAATAAAATCCCAAGCTCAGATACCCCACCAAATGACTACCTCACCGGCAACTACCCGAACACACTGTTCCTAGCTCCGACTAACCCATACAAAGTCTCCCTTATTATCAACGCACTAAAAAACAAGGCAGGAGATTTAAATACCTTACCACCCTTTATATACAAAAAAGTGTCACAAGTGCTATCACCAATCATTGCAACACTCTTTAACAAATCCATTGAATCCTCCACCTTCCCTACAGTACTCAAAATAGCAAGGGTCACCCCGATCCACAAAGGAGGAGACCAAACAGAGTTGAATAACTATAGGCCAATATCCAACTTACACCCTCTCTCAAAAATCTTAGAAAAATTAATTCATAAACGAATCTACTCCTACCTTATCTCCCAAAACATACTCAACCCCTGCCAATTTGGATTCAGGCCTAATAAAAATACTAATGATGCTATTATACACATGCTAGAACATATATACACTGCAATAGAGAAAAAAGAAGTCCCACTGGGGATCTTCATTGACTTACGTAAAGCTTTTGATACAGTTGACCATGACTTGCTCCACGTAAAATTGTCACACTATGGTATAAGAGGGCACTACCTCAAGTCATACCTCAGCAACAGAAGCCAATATGTGTACGCAAATGGGGCAAACTCTTCTGCACAACCAATTACAGTTGGTGTCCCACAGGGAAGTGTCCTTGGCCCTCTTCTCTTTCTCCTATACATAAATGACCTACCAAATGCTTCGCAATTACTCAAACCCACACTATTTGCTGATGACACAACATACGTCTTCTCCCACCCGAGCCCAGTCACGCTAGCCAATACTGTAAATACCGAATTACAGAAAATATCTACCTGGATGAGTACTAACAAACTTACACTAAACATTGACAAAACCTACTTCATTCAGTTTGGTAACAGAGCTACAGATGTCCCTCTTAACATAATGATAAACGGATCACCTATCACAAAGCTAACAGAGGGAAAATTCTTAGGAATCCACCTTGATAATAGACTCAAATTTCATACACATATACAACAAATTTCTAAGAAAATTTCCAAGACTGTAGGCATACTATCGAAGATACGGTACTATGCTCCACAGTCAGCCCTCCTGGCCCTATATCACTCTCTTATTTACCCCTATCTCACCTATGGAATTTGTGCATGGGGCTCAACAACAAGTAACCATCTCAGACCACTAATTACCCAACAAAAGGCTGCAGTTAGAATGATAACAAATTCTCACTACAGGCAGCACACTCCACCAATATTCAATACACTCAACCTACTCACCATACAAAACATCCATACTTATTACTGCACCTATTACATACATAGAACACTCAACTCTGATATTAACCCTCCCCTCAAACATCTCCTTGCCAACCTCAACAGAACACATGACCATAACACAAGGCACAGATCACTCTTTGATATTCCTCGTGTCCATCTCACGCTATGCAAAAACTCAATGCACATAAAAGGCCCTAAAATCTGGAATTCATTACCTGTAAATATAAAAGAAACACTACCTGTTTATAAATTCAAGTCTCTTCTCAAAGATCACTTACTCACCCAAAACCAAATAAATACTGAATAACTGAACCTTATAAATTGTATATCTTAAATGTTTCTCACAATTATATCACATAAATGTTAAACCTAAAACCCAATCTAACTTTATTATTTTTTAAATACACTACCTAACAGAATACTCCATTCTACTGAATTTACAGCAATGCATGCAACCATATGACCTGTCTTTGTAATACTCACTTGTGCTTTATAGTAATCTGTTTACATTAATGTTTTTCACTGATTTCATCATTGCTTAGTTAATCTTAAGTTAATTTTAAGCCAGCCCGTAATGCTATGCATAGTATAAGTGGCTTTGGCATGCTGCTCTTATCTGTATTTTTTTTGTACCTCTGTATGTGTGCTCAAATTATAAATAAATAAATAAATAAATAAATAAAGTTAAATAATGATTACAGAGTGTACCACTAGAACGCCTAGCATGGCTAGGCATTTCGGGCAGACTTAGTTTAATTCATTATTTTAAAATATTACAAATTATGAGGTAAGTTGGTATTATGGCTAAGTGACTAAATACTAGTTTGTGAGTTTAGCAATGTGAATGCTTTTGTTTTGGCACAGTACATAGTTTCAGTATTGGAGTATCATAGGACTCATTATTTTAAGATTGAGATTAATATTTCTGTTTATGGTCAAATGGGTGAGTGAGTGTAAGTGTGAACCACCAGGTGGTATTCGTGTAGTTAGTTGATGGGGTTTATCAGGGAGATAAGATGTTTTCTAATGGTAGTTTTGAAGGTGATGAATGTGTCTGCAGTTCTAGAGTTCTCAGGTAGGGTGTTCCAGATTTTAGGGCCTTTGACATACAATGAATTTTTGTAAAGGTTTAGTCGGACATGGGGAATGTCGTAGAGATGTTTGTGTCTGGTGTTATGCCTGTGGGTTCTGTCACAACTATCAAGAAAGCATTTTAGGTCAAGGTTGATACTGGAGTTTAAGGTCCTGTAGATGTAGATTGCACAGTAGTAAGTGTGGATGTACTGAACAGGGAGTAAGTTTAGATCTATGAAGAGTGGGGGGTGTGTTGCCAGGGATGGGATTTAGTGATTATTCTTACTGAAGCTTTTTGTTGGGTTATTATTGGCTGTAGGTGTGTTGCTGCAGTTGATCCCCAAGCACAAATAGCATAGGTGAGGTATGGATAAATAAGTGAGTGGTATAGTGTGAGAAGGGCATTTTGCGGCACGTAGTATCGTATCTTGGAGAGGATCCCAACTGTTTTGGATACTTTTTTGGTTATGTGTTGGATATGGGTGCTGAAATTCAGGTTGTTGTCAAGGTATAGGCCTAGGAATTTGCCCTCATTATGTGTGGTAATTAGAGTGTTGTCGATCTTAATGTTAATTTGTGCATCTCCTGCTCTGCTACCAAACATAATATAGTAGGTTTTGTCAGTGTTAAGCGCAAGTTTATTGGCTGTCATCCAAGTCGATATTTTCATCAGCTCCTCGTTAACAATGGTGTTGAGGGTGGCAAGATTAGGGTGAGAGATGACATAAGTCGTGTCGTCAGCAAAGAGAATGGGTTTCAGGTGTTGGGATACGTTTGGAAGATCATTGATGTACAGTGGACCCCCGCATACCGTCGGCATCACATAACGTTCAATCCACATACCGCTCGCTTTTATCGCAAAAATTTTGCTTCGCATACTGCTCAAAAACCCGCTCACCGCTCTTCGTCCGAGATGCATCGAATGTGCGCCCTTAGCCAGCCTCACATGTGCCGCCGGTGGCATTGTTTACCAGCCAGCCTCGGCGGTAACATCCAAGCATACAATCGGAACATTTCGTATTATTACAGTGTTTTTGGTGATTTTATCTGCAAAATAAGTGACCATGGGCCCCAAGAAAGCTTCTAGTGCCAACCCTACAGCAATAAGGGTGAGAATTACTATAGAGATGAAGAAAGAGATCATTGATAAGTATGAAAGTGGAGTGCGTGTCGCCGACCTGGCCAGGTTGTACAAGAAACCCAAATCAACCATCGCTACTATTGTGGGCCACAGAAAGGCAATCAAGGAAGCTGTTCTTGCCAAAGATTTAACTGTGTTTTCGAAACAGAGATCGCAAGTGATGGAAGATGTTGAGAGACTCTTGTTGGTGTGGATAAATGAAAAACAGCTAGCAGGAGATAGCGTCTCTCAAGCGATCATAAGCAAAAAGGCTAGGAAGTTGCATGAGGATTTAATTAAAAAAAATGCCTGCAACTAGTGATGATGTGAGTGAATTTAAGGCCAGCAAAGGTTGGTTTGAGAGATTTAAGAAGCGTAGTGGCATACATAGTGTGATAAGGCATGGTGAGGCTGCCAGTTCGGACCACAAAGCAGCTGAAAAATATGTGCAGGAATTCAAGGAGTACATAGACAGTGAAGGACTGAAACCTGAACAAGTGTTTAATTGTGATGAAACAGGCCTGTTTTTGAAGAAAATGCCAAGCAGGACCTACATTACTCAGGAGGAAAAGGCACTCCCAGGACATAAGCCTATGAAAAACAGGCTTACTTTGTTGATGTGTTCCAATGCTACTGGTGACTGCAAAGTGAAGCCTTTATTAGTGTATCACTCTGAAACTCCCAGACCGTTCAGGCAAAAGAATGTCCTCAAGGAGAATTTGTGTGTGCTGTGGAGGGCAAACAGTAAGGCATAGGTCACTAGGGACTTTTTCTATGACTGGTTACACCATGCATTTGCCCCAATGTGAAAGATTACCTAACTGAAAAGAAATTAGAACTTAAGTGCCTCCTGGTGTTAGACAATGCCCCTGGTCATCCTACAGACGTGGCAGAGCGACTTTATGGGGACATGAAATTCATTAAGGTGAAGTTTTTGCCTCCTAATACCACTCCTCTCCTGCAGCCCATGGACCAGCAGGTTATTGCAAACTTCAAAAAACTGTACACAAAAGCTCTGTTTGAAAGGTGCTTTGTAGTGACCTCAGAAACTCAACTGACTCTAAGAGAGTTTTGGAGAGAGCACTTTAATATCCTCAATTGTGTAAACCTTATAGGTAAGGCTTGGGAGGGAGTGACTAAGAAGACCTTGAACTCTGCTTGGAAGAAACTGTGGCCAGAATGTGTAGACAAAAGGGATTTTGAAGGGTTTGAGGCTAACCCTGAGAGGATTATGCCAGTTGAGGAATCCATTGTGGCATTGGGAAAGTCCTTGGGGTTGGAGGTTAGTGGGGATGATGTGGAAGAGTTGGTGGAGGAGGACAATGAAGAACTAACCACTGATGAGCTGATAGATCAACTTCAACAGCAAGAGGCCAGACCTGAGGAAACTGGTTCGAAGGAGGGGAGAGAGAAATTGAAGAAATTGCCTACTACAAAGATTAAGGAAATCTGTGCAAAGTGGCTTGAAGTGCAAACCTTCATGGATGAAAATCACCCTCACACAGCTATTGCAAGCCGTGTTGGCAACCTGTACACTGACAATGTTGTGAAACACTTTAGGGAAGTCATAAAGGAACGAGAGGTACAGGCCACTATGGACAGATATGTTGTGCGAAAGAAGTCCAGTGACTCTGAAGCTGGCCCTAGTGGCATTAAAAGAAGGGAAGTAACTCCAGAAAAGGACTCGACACCTCAAGTCTTAATGGAAGGGGATTCCCCTTCTAAACACTAACACTCTCTCTCCCCTCCTCCCATTCCATCAATCATCACCAGATCTTCAATAAAAGTAAGTGTCATGTAATTGTGCATGCCTTTTTCAGTTTGTGTGTATTAAAATTAACATTTCATGTGGTAAAAATTTTTTTTTTTCATACTTTTGGGTGTCTTGCACGGATTAATTTGATTTCTATTATTTCTTATGGGGAAAATTCATTCGCATACCGATCATTTCGCATAACAATGAGCCCTCTTGCACGGATTAAAGTCGCTATGCGGGGGTCCACTGTATATGAGGAAGAGCAGGGGACCAAGGACACTTCCCTGCGGAACTCCAGTATCAAGTGGCCGTGTTGTTGATGCTGTGTCTTTAATGGTAACATACTGATACCTATTAGTAAGGTAAGATTTGAAATAAGCAAGCGCATGGCCTCTTATACCGTAATGGTCAAGTTTGTGGTGTAGGATGTCGTGGTCTACTGTGTCAAAAGCTTTTCTTAGGTCAATAAAAATTCCTAGTGGATATTCCTTATTTTCCAATGCTGTGTAAAGCAGATCTAGCATTTTTATGATTGCATCATTAGTGCTTTTATTTTTCCTAAATCCAAATTGGCAGGGGTTGAGTATGTTTTTTTTTTTTTTTTATTATCACACTGGCCGATTCCCACCAAGGCAGGGTGGCCCGAAAAAGAAAAACTTTCACCATCATTCACTCCATCACTGTCTTGCCAGAAGGGTGCTTTACACTACAGTTTTTAAACTGCAACATTAACACCCCTCCTTCAGAGTGCAGGCACTGTACTTCCCATCTCCAGGACTCAAGTCCGGCCTGCCGGTTTCCCTGAATCCCTTCATAAATGTTACTTTGCTCACACTCCAACAGCACGTCAAGTATTAAAAACCATTTGTCTCCATTCACTCCTATCAAACACGCTCACGCATGCCTGCTGGAAGTCCAAGCCCCTCGCACACAAAACCTCCTTTACCCCCTCCCTCCAACCCTTCCTAGGCCGACCCCTACCCCGCCTTCCTTCCACTACAGACTGATACACTCTTGAAGTTATTCTGTTTCGCTCCATTCTCTCTACATGTCCGAACCACCTCAACAACCCTTCCTCAGCCCTCTGGACAACAGTTTTGGTAATCCCGCACCTCCTCCTAACTTCCAAACTACGAATTCTCTGCATTATATTCACACCACACATTGCCCTCAGACATGACATCTCCACTGCCTCCAGCCTTCTCCTCGCTGCAACATTCATCACCCATGCTTCACACCCATATAAGAGCGTTGGTAAAACTATACTCTCATACATTCCCCTCTTTGCCTCCAAGGACAAAGTTCTCTGTCTCCACAGACTCCTAAGTGCACCACTCACTCTTTTTCCCTCATCAATTCTATGATTCACCTCATCTTTCATAGACCCATCCGCTGACACGTCCACTCCCAAATATCTGAATACGTTCACCTCCTCCATACTCTCTCCCTCCAATCTGATATTCAATCTTTCATCACCTAATCTTTTTGTTATCCTCATAACCTTACTCTTTCCTGTATTCACCTTTAATTTTCTTCTTTTGCACACCCTACCAAATTCATCCACCAATCTCTGCAGCTTCTCTTCAGAATCTCCCAAGAGCACAGTGTCATCAGCAAAGAGCAGCTGTGACAACTCCCACCCTGTGTGTGATTCTTTATCTTTTAACTCCACGCCTCTTGCCAAGACCCTCGCATTTACTTCTCTTACAACCCCATCTATAAATATATTAAACAACCACAGTGACATCACACATCCTTGTCTAAGGCCTACTTTTACTGGGAAAAAATTTCCCTCTTTTCTACATACTCTAACTTGAGCCTCACTATCCTCGTAAAAACTCTTCACTGCTTTCAGTAACCTACCTCCTACACCATACACTTGCAACATCTGCCACATTGCCCCCCTATCCACCCTGTCATACGCCTTTTCCAAATCCATAAATGCCACAAAGACCTCTTTAGCCTTATCTAAATACTGTTCACTTATATGTTTCACTGTAAACACCTGGTCCACACACCCCCTACCTTTCCTAAAGCCTCCTTGTTCATCTGCTATCCTATTCTCCGTCTTACTCTTAATTCTTTCAATTATAACTCTACCATACACTTTACCAGGTACACTCAACAGACTTATCCCCCTATAATTTTTGCACTCTCTTTTATCCCCTTTGCCTTTATACAAAGGAACTATGCATGCTCTCTGCCAATCCCTAGGTACCTTACCCTCTTCCATACATTTATTAAATAATTGCACCAACCACTCCAAAACTATATCCCCACCTGCTTTTAACATTTCTATCTTTATCCCATCAATCCCGGCTGCCTTACCCCCTTTCATTTTACCTACTGCCTCACGAACTTCCCCCACACTCACAACTGGCTCTTCCTCACTCCTACAAGATGTTATTCCTCCTTGCCCTATACACGAAATCACAGCTTCCCTATCTTCATCAACATTTAACAATTCCTCAAAATATTCCCTCCATCTTCCCAATACCTCTAACTCTCCATTTAATAACTCTCCTCTCCTATTTTTAACTGACAAATCCATTTGTTCTCTAGGCTTCCTTAACTTGTTAATCTCACTCCAAAACTTTTTCTTATTTTCAACAAAATTTGTTGATAACAGCTCACCCACTATCTCATTTGCTCTCTTTTTACATTGCTTCACCACTCTCTTAACCTCTCTCTTTTTCTCCATATACTCTTCCCTCCTTGCATCACTTCTACTTTGTAAAAACTTCTCATATGCTAACTTTTTCTCCCTTACTACTCTCTTTACATCATCATTCCACCAATCGCTCCTCTTCCCTCCTGCACCCACTTTCCTGTAACCACAAACTTCTGCTGAACACTCTAACACTACATTTTTAAACCTACCCCATTCCTCTTCGACCCCATTGCCTATGCTCTCATTAGCCCATCTATCCTCCAATAGCTGTTTATATCTTACCCTAACTGCCTCCTCTTTTAGTTTATAAACCTTCACCTCTCTCTTCCCTGATGCTTCTATTCTCCTTGTATCCCATCTACCTTTTACTCTCAGTGTAGCTACAACTAGAAAGTGATCTGATATATCTGTGGCCCCTCGATAAACATGTACATCCTGAAGTCTACTCAACAGTCTTTTATCTACTAATACATAATCCAACAAACTACTGTCATTTCGCCCTACATCATATCGTGTATACTTATTTATCCTCTTTTTCTTAAAATATGTATTACCTATAACTAAACCCCTTTCTATACAAAGTTCAATCAAAGGGCTCCCATTATCATTTACACCTGGCACCCCAAACTTACCTACCACACCCTCTCTAAAAGTTTCTCCTACTTTAGCATTCAGGTCCCCTACCACAATTACTCTCTCACTTGGTTCAAAGGCTCCTTTACATTCACTTAACATCTCCCAAAATCTCTCTCTCTCCTCTGCATTCCTCTCTTCTCCAGGTGCATACACGCTTATTATGACCCACTTCTCGCATCCAACCTTTACTTTAATCCACATAATTCTCGAATTTACACATTCATATTCTCTTTTCTCCTTCCATAACTGATCATTTAACATTACTGCTACCCCTTCCTTTGCTCTAACTCTCTCAGATACTCCAGATTTAATCCCATTTATTTCCCCCCACTGAAACTCTCCTACCCCCTTCAGCTTTGTTTCGCTTAGAGCCAGGACATCCAACTTCTTTTCATTCATAACATCAGCAATCATCTGTTTCTTGTCATCCGCACTACATCCACGCACATTTAAACAACCCAGTTTTATAAAGTTTTTCTTCTTCTCTTTTTTAGTAAATGTATACAGGAGAAGGGGTTACTAGCCCATTGCTCCCGGCATTTTAGTCGCCTCATACGACACGCATGGCTTACGGAGGAAAGATTCTTTTCCACTTCCCCATGGACAATAGAAGAAATAAAAAAGAACAAGAGCTATTTAGAATAAGGAGAAAAACCTAGATGTATGTATATATATATATGCATGTGCGTGTCTGTGAAGTGTGACCAAAGTGTAAGTAGGAGTAGCAAGATATCCCTGTTATCTAGCGTGTTTATGAGACAGAAAAAGAAAACCAGCAATCCTACCATCATGCAAAACAGTTACAGGTTTTTGTTTCACAGTCATCTGGCAGGACGGTAGTACTTCCCTGGGTGGTTGCTGTCTACCAACCTACTACTAAATATTACCCTGCTCACACTCCAACAGATCGTCAGGTCCCAAGTACCATTCGTCTCCATTCACTCCTATCTAACACGCTCACGCATGCTTGCTGGATGTCCAAGCCCCTTGCCCACAAAACCTCCTTTACCCCCTCTCTCCAACCCTTTTGAGGACGACCCCTACCCCGCCTTCCTTCCCCTATAGATTTATATGCTTTCCATGTCATTCTACTTTGATCCATTCTCTCTAAATGACCAAACCACCTCAACAACCCCTCTTCTGCCCTCTGACTAATACTTTTATTAACTCCACACCTTTTCCTAATTTCCACACTCCGAATTTTCTGCATAATATTTACACCACACATTGCCCTTAAACAGGACATCTCCACTGCCTCCAACCGTCTCCTCGCTGCTGCATTTACCACCCAAGCTTCACACCCATATAAGAGTGTTGGTACTACTATACTTTCATACATTCCCTTCTTTGCCTCCATAGATAACGTTTTTTGACTCCACATATACCTCAATGCACCACTCACCTTTTTTCCCTCATCAATTCTATGATTAACCTCATCCTTCATAAATCCATCCGCCGACACGTCAACTCCCAAGTATCTGAAAACATTCACTTCTTCCATACTCCTCCTCCCCAATTTGATATCCAATTTTTCTTTATCTAAATCATTTGACACCCTCATCACCTTACTCTTTTCTATGTTCACTTTCAACTTTCTACCTTTACACACATTCCCAAACTCATCCACTAACCTTTGCAATTTTTCTTTAGAATCTCCCATAAGCACAGTATCATCTGCAAAAAGTAACTGTGTCAATTCCCATTTTGAATTTGTTTAATTATATATATATATATATATATATATACATATATATATATATATATATATATATATATATATATATATATATATATATATATATATATATATATATATATATATATATATATATATATATATATACACACACACACACATACATATATACATGTATATACAGTGGACCCCCACTTAACGATCACCTCCAAATGCTGCCAATTATGTAAGTGTATTTATGTAAGTGCGTTTGTACGTGTATGTTTGGGGGTCTGAAATTGACTAATCTACTTCACAATATTCCTTATGGGAAAAAATTCGGTCAGTACTGGCACCTGAACATACTACTGGAATGAAAAAAGTTCGTTAACCGGGGGTCCACTGTACATATATATATACAGTGGACCCTCGAGTTTCGGCAGCCTCAACTTTCGTGAAAATTGACCTTCGGCGAGGGTTTTTTTTTTTTTTTTTTTTTTTTTTTTTTTTTTTTTTTTGGAAAAATTGGGCCTCGAGTTTCGGCGATCGTCTGGCACCCGTCCGCCCGTCACTGCACACACAAAGCCAGTCTCCCATGCCATTCTCGCTCAGTGTGCCATTGTATACCAACACGTGACCATCACCCCGCAGGTTCATACGTAATAATCCATTGTTTTTTGTGATTACAGCTGCTAAATAAGTCACCATGAGCCCAAGGAAAGCTAGTGCAAGCCCTTTGGTAAAGAAAGTGAGGAACACGTTCGAATTCAAGAAGGAAACCATTGAAAAATATGAGAGTGGAGTGCGTGTTAGAGCTTGCCAGGAAGTATGGCAAGCCCCATTCAACCATCACTTCGATCATGGCGAAAGGAAAGGAAATAAAGTGTGCTGTTGTTGCAAAAGGGGTGGATATGCTGACAAAAAGGAGATCACAAATCCTCGAAGAAGTGGAGAGGTTATTGTTGGTGTGGATTACCGAAAAACAGTTAGCAGGAGATAGTGTTACACAGTCGATAATATATGAAAAGGCAAGGTAGTTGCATGACGATCTCGTAAAGAACATACCTGCAACATGTGGTGATGCTTGTGATTTTAAGGCCAGCAAAGGTTGGTTTGAGAGATTTAAGAAGCATAGTGGCATTCACAGTGTGATAAGGCATGGTGAGGTTGCCAATTCTGACAAAAAAGCAGCTGAGAAGTTTGTACAGGAGTTTAAGGAGTGAGTAGACACTGGAGAATTCAAACCCCAGCAAGTGTTTGTGACAAAACAGGCCTCTTCTGGAAGAAAATGCCAAAGAGGACCTACATCACGCAGGAGGAAGCGGCACTCCCAGGACACAGGCCTATGAAAGACAGGCTTACTCTCATGTTTTGTAGTAATGCTAGTGGGGATTTTAAAGTGAAGCCTTTACTGGTGTATCGCTCTGAAAATCTCAGAGTGTTCAAGAAATACAGTGTCGCCAAGAGTAACTTGTGTGTGATGTGGAAGGCTAACAGTAAGGTATGGGTCACAAGGGGAATTTTCCTAGACTGGTTTAATGAAGTGTTTGGCCCCAGTGTGAAGAAATACCTTCTGGAAAATAAATTGTCACTTAAGTGCCTCCTGGTAATGAACAGTGCTCCTGCTCATCCTCCAGACTTCGAAGAGCAAATAGTGGAGGAGTTTAGTTTCATCACGGTGAAGTTCTTGCCTCCTAATACCACTCCTCCAGCCCATGGACCAGCAGGTCATTTCAAACTTCAAAAAACTCTACACCAAAGCAGTGTTTCAGAAGTGCTTTGAAGTGACCTCAGACACTGAATTGACCCTAAGAGAGTTCTGGAAAGATCACTTTAATATCCTCCATTGCATAAACCTTATAGGCAAGTCTTGGGAGGGAGTGACTTCCAGGACTTCGAACTCTGCTTGGAGAAATTTGTGGCCAGATTGTGTACAAGAGAGGGATTTTGAAGGGTTTGTGGCTGACCCTAAGGAACCTATGCCAGTTGTGGAAACTATTGTGGCATTGGGGATGTCCCTGGTGTTGGAGGTGAGTGGTGAGGATGTGGAAGAGTTGGTGGAGGACCACAGGGAAGAGCTAACCACCGAAGAGCTGCAAGAGCTTCATCTGCAACAGCAACAGATCACAGCTCAGGAAACTGCTGCAGAGGAGGAGGAAGAGAGATGGAGGAAGGTGCCTTCTTCAAAGATTAAGGACATTTGTGCAAAGTGGACTGAAGTTCCAACATTTATGGATGAACTTCACCCTAACAAAGCTATTGCAGGCCGTATTGGCAACATGTACAATGACAGTGTTGTGTCCCACTTCAGGGAAATCTTAAAGAAACGCCAGAAACAGACCTCTCTGGAGAGAGATTTTGTGCGACAGGGGTCCAGTAAATCTCAAGCTGGTCCCAGTGGCATTAAAAGAAGAAGGGAAGTAACCCCAGTAATCTCCTTCCATTAGGACTTCAGGTATGAAGTCCTAATGGAAGGAGATTCTCCTTCCAAAAAATAGTGTACACCTTCCTCCTATCCCCTCCTCCCGTCTTCCATCCACGCAGAAGTCTTCAGTAAAGGTAAGTGTAATGTTATTATTATTTATTTTAAATGCATGTACTTGAATTCTGATTGTTTTCATTATGTAAATCTTTATTTAATTTGAAAAAAAAATATTTTAATATTTTTGGGTGTCTGGAACAGATTAATTTTATTTCCATTATTTCTTATGGGGAAAATGGTTTCGAGTTTCGTGAATTTCGACCTTCGGCGGGCTCTCTGGAACGGATTAATCACGAAACTCGGGGGTCCACTGTATATTTTTATTTATTTATTTATTTATTTATTTTTGTACAATTCAAAGATAACTGATTAACCAGCAGATGTGAGATAAGTGACATGTAAATTAGTAAATTAAGATTATTTATTCATTGTCTGTGTATATGAGAAGTCAACTATGATTTATTGCTTGCACTGTAAGAATTTTTTTTCTGTATCTCTTTATAACAAAAAAAGGCACAATACCGTGACTGGAACAATACACAAATAACCCGCACATAAAAGAGAGAAGCTTACGATGACGTTTCGGTCCGACTTGGACCATTGACCATAGTGTGACTTTGTCAGTGGTCCAAGTCGAACCGAAACGTCGTCGTAAGCTTCTCTCTTTTATGTGTGGGTTATTTGTGTATCTCTTTATAATTTTTGTTAATTTCTTTTGTATTTTCCACAGGGTCCTCTTACTATTGAGGAAGGTGCTGCGTGTGTGGCTTATTTAGCCCTCCTGCCACCTAACATAAAGGAACCCCGAGGAGCCTACTTGTGGTACGACAAGCAAATTGTTGATTGGGTTAATGGACCAGTGCCTAGTTTTGTATAAGTTACAATGGTGGATTTTATCACGGCAGATGTACTGAACACATCATCTCTAGGCTGAGGAGCTGACAAAATCAAACTCCTAGACATCTTCCACTGTTTTTATCTGTATTGGATTGATAAAGCAACTGGTTGGCAAAACATTTCCACAGTAAAGATAACCAATTGTCACACATGCATTTTATTCATAATAATCTGTACCCATTTTCATTCTTTTTTAAATAAAATGTAAAATTGTAAAGTATATACTTGGAAGTGTCACTTCTCTCTTCCATCTCCTTCCCCTCCCTCCTATTCCCTTACCTTCATCTTGCATTCCCTTCCTCTCACTGTATCTAACAAAACACCTTACATTTGCTCTTCTATTCCTTCCCCTGCCTTCCAGTATTATAGCCCCACATCATATTCCACTTTACTGTACTCCACTAAATCTTCATACTCCCCTCCACACTTCCACACTGTGCTCCACCACCAGCACACTGCACTCTATTGCCTCCACTCTGCCACTCTCCATAAAGTAATATGCCTCCATACTATACCCACACTACTTGTGGGAACTTGTGAGATGCTCACTCTGGCTATCACTGTTGACACAGATAACACAAGATACCTAGAGTCCTGTTCTCACAGGCACCCTGGTGATTTTTAATAGCTCTAAATTGATTAGCAGACAGGGGGACATTTTCTTGGTTCAGGCAATGAAGTCCCAATTTTAGGGCCCTTTATGTGTAATGCATTTTTTCATAGGGCGAGACGGACACGAGGGATGTCGAAGAGAGTTTTATGCCTTGTGTTGTGCCTGTGTGCCCTGTTGTAGCTATCAAGGATGCCCCGACTTACGATATTAATCCGTTCCTGAGAGCACATCGTAAGACGAAATTATCATAAGTCGAATTAATTTTCCCCATAAGAAATAATGGAAATCAAATTAATCCGTTCAAGACACCCAAAAGTATGAAATTTTTTTTTTACCACATGAAATATACATTTTCCTACACACAAAAAGAAGGATACATGCACAATATATATCGTGCATGTACTAGTGTACAAAATGAAGAGTAAATGACACCTTTATTGAAGATGTAGTGGTGATTGATGAGACACTGTCCTGGGAGTGCCTTTTCCTCCTTAGTAATGTAGGTCCTGTTTAGCATTTTCTTCCAGAACAGGCCTTGTCACACTGTGTATGCCACTACGATTCTTAAATCTCTCAAACCAGTCTTTGCTGGCCTTAAATTCATCAATATGAGCACTAGTTCCAGGCATTTTTTCCTGTTCATCTGGGTGTTAGTCAACTGGTGTGGGTCGCATCCTGGGGGACAAGATTAAGGACCCCAGTGGAAATAAGTTAGACAGTCCTTGATGACACATTGACTTTCTTGGGTTATCCTGGGTGGCTAACCCTCTGGGGTTAATTGTTTCTCGGTATTCTTGATAAGCCACACCAATAACAGTCTCCACATCTTCGAGTAGTACAGCTGACCGTGGTACAGCAGCAGCTGACCGTGGTGCAGCAGCAGCTGACCGTGGTGCAACAGCAGCTGACTGTAGTGCAGCAGCAGCAGCTGACCATGGTGCAGCAGCAGCTGACTGTGGTGCAGCAGCAGCTGACCATGGTGCAGCAGCAGCTGACCGTGGTACAGCATCAGCAGCTGATCGTGGTACGATAGTATTTCGATAGTATTTCTCACCCTTTTTACCATAGGGTTGGCACTAGAAGCTTTCTTTGGGCGCATGGTGGCTTATTTAGCAGGTACAAGCACTAAAAACAATGCAATAATACAAAATTTATCAAATGTATGCGTGCAACTGTACGCCCCGGCTTGTAAACAATGTCACACTAGCTCAGCTGAGGCACTCAGGCCAGACACACGTGTGGATGCGTACGGGACGAATGATGTAAGTCGAGTTTTTCAACGTATGTCGGGGTCAAATTTTTAGGCTGACAAGCATCGTAAGTCGGTTTTAGCGTAGGTTGAGGACATCGTAAGTCGGGGGTCCACTGTAGATGGGTTAGTAACAGAAACAGTTTGGGTAGAGTTTGTAGGTCAAGAAAAACTAATTCTAGGTGTAATATACTGACCTCCAGGCTTGAATCCTGATAGAGGGAGACTTCTTTGGGACGAAATTGTTAGGGCTTCTAGACATAATAACACAGTGATAGTAGAGGATTTTAACTTTAGTCAAATTGACTGGACTTCTTTGACCAGTAATCTGGAGTCCAGTGACTTTATGAAAGTAGTTCAGGACTGTTTTCTGAAGCAGTGTGTAACAGAGCCTACCAGAGGTAATAATTTGCTTGACCTAGTCTTGTCAAATAAGGAAACACTCGTAAATAATCTGGAGATCGCTGAAGAGCTTGGCGCTAGTGATCACAAATCCATCACTTTTAGCATTAACTGGGAATACGAGAATAATGATAATACAGTAAAAGTCCCTGATTTTCGTCCTGCCGATTATAATGGACTTAGGGAACACCTGTCTAATCTGGATTGGGGTAAGCTAGCTAATAATTTTACTGGTGATCATACTTACGATTACGAAGGGATCTGTATTGTAAATCTTTTCTTAATAATGTACGATGAGCTCAGAGCATATATATTCCCCGAAGAGATATTAGGTCAAATAATAACGACCCCAAATGGGTTAACAGGAGGATAAAGCATTTACTAGGAGAGATAAGGGGAATTTATAGGCACATCAGAAGAGGAGAGATTAACCTTATTGACCAATATGTTCAGTTAAAAAGAGAAGTAAAAAAGGGGATTAGAAAAGCTAAACATGACTGTGAAATTAAAGCTGCTAATGAATCAAAGACTAATCTAAAAGCATTCTTTCAAGTGTACAGGACAAAGGTGAGGGGAAAAGTAGGACCTCTGAAAAATGGGAATGGACAGCTGATGGATAACGAACTGGAAATGTGTTCTCTATTTAATGATTATTTTTTTGTCAGTCTTCACTCAGGAAGACGTTAATGAGAATACAGAAATTAACAGTTATTCAGTTCCTGAAGAATTCAAATTAACGAATATTACACAAATAACCCGCACATAAAAGAGAGAAGCTTGCGACGACGTTTCGGTCCGGCTTGGACCATTTACAAAGTCACACTAACCAGAAGTGGAGCAGGACGGCTATATATAGGCAGGAAGAGGTGGTGGTAGTAGTAGTAGTAGTAGTAGTACAAGAATGGTATATAATACCGACAAGATGAAATTAAGACACATGCGCAACACCCGGGCATCCCCATCGTAGACATTTCGCCATCCAGCCAGCCACTGGATGGCAAAACGTCCACAACAAAGACACCCAGACGCCGCACATGGGTCTTAATTTCATCAGTAGTAGTAGTAATAGTAGAAGAGGTAGTAGTAGCGGTAGAGGCAGAAGTGGGAAATAAGGAGGACGAGCCAGTCAAATACAAAGGAAGGGGAGCACTGCAAGAGAGCTAGGTGCCCACAGAGAGAGAGCAAGCACACAGAGGTGCGTGAAAGGGGAAGTGGTGAAATAAATGAAGAAGGTATTATATGGTATTATATACCATTCTTGTACTACTACTAATACCACCACCTCTTCCTGCCTATATATAGCTGTCCTGCTTCATCTGGTTAGTGTGACTTTGTAAATGGTCCAAGCCAGACCGAAACGTCGTCGTAAGCTTCTCTCTTTTATGTGCGGGTTATTTGTGTATTGTTCCAGTCACGGTATTGTGCCTTTTTTGTTATTAACGAATATTACTGTCACGAGGGACATGGTTATCAAACATAGATAAATTGAAACAAAATAAGTCACTGGGACCCAATGAGTTGTTTTCCAGGGTACTTAAAGAATGCAAGGTGGAACTTAGTCAGCCATTAATGAGTGTGTTTAATGCGTCTATCTTAACTGGTGTTGTGCCAGAGATGTGGAAGATAGCTAATGTAGTTCCTATATTCAAATCGGGATAGGTCCATTCCATCAAATTACCATCCAATCAGCCTGACGTCTATAGTAGGCAAATTGTTAGCATTGATATTATTAGAAGTCATCTTAAAGAGCATAATTTGATTAATGAATCTCAGCATGGGTTCACGAGAGGTCATTCCTGCCTGACAAATTTACTGACGTTCTTCAATAAAACATTTGAGGCAGTAGACAGTAATAAAGAATATGATATTGTTTATCTGGATTTCAGTAAAGCCATTGACAGAGTACCTCACAAGAGACTCTTAAGAAAGGTGGCAGCTCATGGTATAGGAGGAAAAGTTCTAGCATGGATAGAGGCATGGCTTACCAATAGAAAGCAGAGAGTTACCATTAATGGGGTCAAATCTGAATAGAGATTAGTTACTAGTGGCATTCCACAAGGATCAGTTTTAGGCTCTCTTTTGTTCATAATTTACATTAATGAGACCTTGATGAAGGAATTACAAGTGACATGAGCAAATTTGCTGATGATACAAAAATAGGCCGTATGATTCATTCCGAGGAGGATAGCAATGAACTCCAGGAAGATTTAGACAAATAAAACTCTTGGTCTGAAAAATGGCAGATGAAGTTCAATGTGGATAAACGTAAGGTATTAGTCCTTGGTAATGAAAATAACCCTTGAAGTTATAAACTAGGTGAAGTAGAGCTTGATCATACAGTATGTGAAAAAGACTTGGGAGTCATGGTAAGCAGAAATCTAAAGCCAAGACAGCAGTGCCTAAGTGTGTGGAATAAGGCTAACAGATTACTGGGATTTATTTCAAGAAGTATAAGTAACAGAAGTCCAAAAGTTATTTTACAGCTCTATACATCACTAGTGAGGCCTCATTTGGATTATGCTGCTCAGTTTTGGTCTCCTTACTACAGGATGGATATAGACTCATTAGAGAACATACAAAGAAGAATGACTAAAATGATTTACTGTATAAGGAATCTCCCGTATGAAGATAGACTTAGAGCCTTGAATCTACACTCTGTGGAGAGACGTAGAATGAGGGAAGATATCATCAAGTTGTATAAGTGGATGATGGGCATAAACAAAGGTGATAATAATAAAGTACTAAGGGTGTCGAACCAGGAAAGAACCAGAAATAATGGATTTAAGTTGGATAAATTTAGATTTAGAAAGGACGTAGGTAAGTACAGTGGACCCTCGACCAACGATATTAATCCGTTCCTGAGAGCTCATCGTTAATCGAAATTATCGTTAGTCAAGTTAATTTTCCCCATAAGAAATAATGGAAATCAAATTAATCCGTGCAAGACACCCAAAAGTATTGAAAAAAAAAATTTTTTTACCACATGAAATATTAATTTTAATACACACAAACTGAAGAAGACATGTACAATTACATGACACTTACCTTTATTGAAGATCTGGTGATGATTGATGGGATGGGAGGAGGGGAGACTGTGGGTGGTGTTAGTGTTTAGAAGGGGAATCCCCTTCCATTAGGACTTGAGGTGTCAAGTCCTTTTCTGGAGTTACTTCCCTTCTTCTTTTAATGCCACTAGGACCAGCTTGAGAGTCACTGGACCTCTGTCGCACAACATATCTGTCCATAGAGGCTTGTACCTCCCGTTCCTTTATGACATTCCTAAAGTTTTTCACAACATTTTGTCAGTGTCACAATTAAACACTTGTTCAGGTTTCAATTCTTCACTGTCTATGTACTCCTTGAATTCCTGCACATATTTTTCAGCTGCTTTTTGGTCCAAACTGGCAGCCTCATCATGCCTTATCACACTATGTATGCCACTACGATTTTTAAATCTCTCAAACCAACCTTTTCTGGCCTTAAATTCACTCACATCACCACTAGTTGCAGGCACTTTTTTAATTAAATCCTCATGCAACTTCCTAGCCTTTTCCCATATGATCGCTTGAGAGATGCTATCTCCTGCTATCTGTTTTTCGTTTATCCACACCAATAACAGTCTCTCAACATCTTCTATCACTTGCGATCTCAGTTTCGAAAACATAGTTGCACCTTTGGCAAGAACAGCTTCCTTGATTGCCGTTTTCTTGGCCACAACAATAGCGATGGTTGATTGGGGTTTTGCATACAACCTGGTCAGCTCGGAGACACACACTCCACTTTCATACTTAGCAATGATCTCTTTCTTCATATCCATAGTACTAATTCTCGCCCTTTTTGCTGTAGGGTTGGCACTAGAAGCTTTCT
Organism: Cherax quadricarinatus; assembly: GCF_038502225.1. NCBI lineage: Eukaryota > Metazoa > Arthropoda > Malacostraca > Decapoda > Parastacidae > Cherax > Cherax quadricarinatus. Next base: position 8,084,310 of record NC_091362.1, on the reverse strand, counting down.
TGGGGCCCATGGTGACTTATTTTGTAGGTGCAATCACTAAAAACGCTGTGATAATATGAAATGTTCCAATTGTATGTGTGGATGGGACTGCAGTGGCTGGAGGCTTGTAAACACTGGCCACAAGTGGACACGTCTCAGACGGAACAAATCGTGTTGGTCGAGTTTTTTAGCGCTAGTCGAGGCAAAATTTTTGCGTTAAAATGTATCGCTAGTCGGATTTAACATTAGACGATGCCATCGTTGGTCGAGGGTCCACTGTACTGGTTTTCGAAGAATGGTCTTCCAAGTAGGGTGATCGAGGCTAGGACCTTGGGTAGCTTTAAAAGGAGATTGGACAAATACATGAGTGGGAGGGGCTGGGTTTGACTGGTGTCGGGGGTATGGGAGTTAACTCTTGGGTAGTTTTGGGTAGGGGTGGTTTTCATAAGGACCTGCCTTGTATGGGCCAGTATGCCTTCTGCAGTGTTCCTTCATTCTTATGTTCTTAAGTATAAATAATAGAAGTCCTCAGGTTGTTCTTCAACTCACACTCAACGCGAGCTTTTAAATCTCTGCACAAAATTCAATTTAAACCAGCAAATAATAGAGCCTACTAGACTGGAGAATACACTAGACCTCATCTTCACTAACAATGATGATCTGATAAGAAATATCACCATATCAAAAACAATATACTCAGATCACAACATAATTGAGGTTCAGTCATGTATGCGCGGAGCCCCAGACCGACATAATGAGATTAGTCACGAGGGAGCATTCACCAAATTCAACTTCAATAACAAAAACATAAAGTGGGACCAAGTAAACCAAGTCCTAACCGATATAAGCTGGGAAGATATACTAAGCAACACAGACCCCAACTTATGCCTAGAACAGATTAACTCGGTAGCACTCGATGTATGCACAAGGCTTATTCCTCTAAGAAAAAGGAGGAGTAGATGTAAAACAGAAAGAGACAGGCGCTCCCTTTACAGGCGACGGAAAAGAATAACAGAGCGGCTAAAAGAGGTCAATATATCTGAAATGCGTAGGGAGACACTGGTCAGAGAAATAGCAAGCATCGAACTTAAGCTAAAAGAATCCTTTAGGAGTCAGGAATCGCGGGAAGAACTAAAAGCCATAAATGAAATCGAAAGAAACCCAAAGTATTTCTTCTCCTATGCCAAATCAAAATCGAGAACAACGTCCAGTATTGGGCCCCTACTTAAACAAGATGGGTCCTACACAGATGACAACAAGGAAATGAGTGAGCTACTCAAGTCCCAATATGACTCAGTTTTTAGCAAGCCGCTAACCAGACTGAGAGTCGAAGATCAAAATGAATTTTTTATGAGAGAGCCACAAAATTTGATTAACACAAGCCTATCCGATGTTATCCTGACGCCAAATGACTTCGAACAGGCGATAAATGACATGCCCATGCACTCTGCCCCAGGGCCAGACTCATGGAACTCTGTGTTCATCAAGAACTGCAAGAAGCCCCTATCACGAGCCTTTTCCATCCTATGGAGAGGGAGCATGGACACGGGGGTCGTCCCACAGTTACTAAAAACAACAGACATAGCCCCACTCCACAAAGGGGGCAGTAAAGCAACAGCAAAGAACTACAGACCAATAGCACTAACATCCCATATCATAAAAATCTTTGAAAGGGTCCTAAGAAGCAAGATCACCACGCATCTAGAAACCCATCAGTTACACAACCCAGGGCAACATGGGTTTAGAACAGGTCGCTCCTGTCTGTCTCGACTATTGGACCACTACGACAAGGTCCTAAATGCACTAGAAGACAAAAAGAATGCAGATGTAATATATACAGACTTTGCAAAAGCCTTCGACAAGTGTGACCATGGCGTAATAGCGCACAAAATGCGTGCTAAAGGAATAACAGGAAAAGTTGGTCGATGGATCTATAATTTCCTCACTAACAGAACACAGAGAGTAGTCGTCAACAGAGTAAAGTCCGAGGCAGCTACGGTGAAAAGCTCTGTTCCACAAGGCACAGTACTCGCTCCCATCTTGTTCCTCATCCTTATATCCGACATAGACAAGGATGTCAGCCACAGCACCGTGTCTTCCTTTGCAGATGACACCCGAATCTGCATGACAGTGTCTTCCATTGCAGACACTGCAAAGCTCCAGGCAGACATCAACCAAATCTTTCAGTGGGCTGCAGAAAACAATATGAAGTTCAACGATGAGAAATTTCAATTACTCAGATATGGTAAACATGAGGAAATTAAATCTTCATCAGAGTACAAAACAAATTCTGGCCACAAAATAGAGCGAAACACCAACGTCAAAGACCTGGGAGTGATCATGTCGGAGGATCTCGCCTTCAAGGACCATAACATTGTATCAATCGCATCTGCTAGAAAAATGACAGGATGGATAATGAGAACCTTCAAAACTAGGGAGGCCAAGCCCATGATGACACTCTTCAGGTCACTTGTTCTATCTAGGCTGGAATATTGCTGCACACTAACAGCACCTTTCAAGGCAGGTGAAATTGCCGACCTAGAAAATGTACAGAGAACTTTCACGGCGCGCATAACGGAGATAAAACACCTCAATTATTGGGAGCGCTTGAGGTTCCTAAACCTGTATTCCCTGGAACGCAGGAGGGAGAGATACATGATTATATACACCTGGAAAATCCTAGAGGGACTAGTACCGAACTTGCACACGAAAATCACCCACTACGAAAGCAAAAGACTTGGCAGACGATGCACCATCCCCCCAATGAAAAGCAGGGGTGTCACTAGCACGTTAAGAGACCATACAATAAGTGTCAGGGGCCCGAGACTGTTCAACTGCCCCCCAGCACACATAAGGGGGATTACCAACAGACCCCTGGCAGTCTTCAAGCTGGCACTGGACAAGCACCTAAAGTCAGTTCCGGATCAGCCGGGCTGTGGCTCGTATGTTGGTTTGCGTGCAGCCAGCAGCAACAGCCTGGTTGATCAGGCTCTGATCCACCAGGAGGCCTGGTCTCAGACCGGGCCGCGGGGGCGTTGACCCCCGGAACTCTCTCCAGGTAAACTCCAGGTAATTTAGATTATGCTGCGCAGTTTTGGTCACCGTATTATAGAATGGATATAAATGCACTGGAAAACGTACAAAGGAGGATGACAAAGTTGATCCCATGTATCAGAAATCTTCCCTATGAGGATAGACTGAGGGCCCTGAATCTGCACTTTCTAGAAAGGCGTACAATTAGGGGGGATATGATTGAGGTATATAAATGGAAAACAGGAATTAATAAAGGGGATGTAAATAGTGTGCTAAAAATATCTAACATAGGAAGAATTCAGGTTCAGGAAGGATTTAAGAAAGCAGTGGTTTGGTAATAGAGTTGTGGATGAGTGGAACAAACTCCCAAGTACCGTCATACAAGCTAAGATGTGTAAGTTTAAAAATAGGTTGGATAAATACATGAGTGGGTGTGGGTGGGTGTGAGTTGGACCTGACTAGCTTGTGCTACTAAGTTGGATGCTGTGCTTCTCCCTTAAGTGATGTGTCTGACCTCACTAGGCCTTGCATAGGCCAGTAGGTCTGTTGCAGTGTTCCTCCTTTCTTATGTTCTTACTCACGTCAGCTAGGCCTGTATACCTTGTACATGTAGTAAATAAAGATATTATTATTATATGTTGTAGCATTGTCTTTCCTGGATTGAAGAGTGACACATTTCAGGGTGGAAAACATTACAGGAAGAAGAGTTGCATTCTCCTGTTGTCATTATTATAATCAAGGAGGAGGATTATTATTATAATCAAGGGGGAAGCGCTAAACCCGGAGGATTATACAGCGCCTGGGGGGGGGGATGTGGAAGGCATTCAGGCTTAAGGATAGAGTCCCTGAATTTGGCCAACTCTTATTTTTCAACCAATTTTTTTTATTTTTGGTGTACATTTAGAGGTTCATATGTAGAAGAATGTGACAAAGTTTCAGTATGATTGGCCAACAAACAACAGAGAAAAAAAATATTTCAGTGACTTCATATATGGCAGCAAAGTATGACAAAATGGCACTTCGAGTGGCACTTCCGACAATCCCAACCGTTAGAATACATCTGACACTAATTTTGGATGCACATGTTTCATCTAATATATCTTATTATCATGGAAAAAAAAAATACATTTGATAGACTTTTTTGCATTCACCAAAATATCTGCCTTTTACCTCCCACAAAATCAAAAATATTTGATATATTCCAAAAAAAGAAACATCAGATTTTCAAACACACTTTGTTTTATATTGTCAGTGAAAATCATTTCAATACAATCATTAATAATGGTGTACTTTAGCGAAATAAGTGAAAAAGTTACTTCCGAGATATAGGCCTAGAAAACGTCGGCAGGCCTACCGTCTCAAAAAAAATTTTTTTTGCGCGGAAATCGCGTTTTTTTTTGGTGTATTTCTTAGTAAACTGATGTTCTAGTGCAGTTATCCTCTTCAAAACACCGTTTTCTATCACTCACATACCAAACAATAGAACAAGGAGACCAGGAGTAACTCATTTATATCGAAATATTGCTGGTGGACTCTCGCTATATTATGGCCTATTTTATTCAGTCTAGAGTATATAACATGTTTGTTTGTTATTTATAGTGTTTATTATATCATATTAGATCAATTCTGATAGATAAATAAGCCGTATAGTTGATATATAAGCTGATATAAACGTAATAATGAAGTGATTTTACCTGGCACCATCTGGAGGGGGAGTACTGCCGAGTGTTCTCAGATGGCTCCCTATTGGCTGGCACTCTACTGATAAGCTCCACCTACTCTGATATATATGATGCCAAATAATCAATTATTATATTAGAAAGAATAATGCAAAGAAAAAGCAATAAAAAACAAGGAAAAAATTCCAAAAAATACTTGGGTTGAGAACAGACGCAATTTCCATAATTTTTCGATTTTTGGTTGAGCGCGCGCGGAAAATTGCCCACATGCTCCCTTAATTCGGGGAACTGGAGCACAGATCCAATTCCCTAAATCAAGAGCCCCTCACCAACATCAAGGAACCTTCCTTGAGGGGAATCAAGGAGGAAGCGCTAAACCTGTAGGATTATACAATGCCTGTGAGGGGGGGATATTAGGTATTCAGGTTTAACCCCTTGAGGGTCCGTGCCGTAGATCTACGGCTTTACGTTGAGGATCCAAACCGTAGATCTACGTCATGAGCTAAGCTCATTCTGATAAGCTGTGAGCGGTAAATTTTGGCCTTGATATGAGGGAATACATATATGTATATATGTGGTATGTGTGCACCACATAAAACAAATCCTGCAGCACATAGTGCATAATGAGAGAAAAAAAACGAGACCGTAATTTTCGATTAAAACAGCGACTTTGAAGTGTTTTTTCTTATGTTTTTTATAGTTGTATTTTATAGTTGTAACTGTAGACGGTAATATCAAACAGCTGTAGATATTGTTAAGGAAATCAGCTACTTGTGGGTCTTTCACTGGATGAGGTTCATGTTGAAGTCCCCAGCAATTATTACATAATATTTGTTTAATTTTTTGTTAATTATTAGGTTTTCAAGGCTATCACTGAGGGTAGCAACATTAGTGTGTGTTAACTTGTACATAATTTCAACTGTAATTGGGGTCTTTAAGGTTTTAATTGTAAAGTGAGCAAATATATATTCACCATGTTCATCCTGGTACACACTGAGTTAATGCATCTCAGTTCATTAGAATTTTAGTATTGTTGTTCCTCCTCCCATTTGATCAGGCCTGCAGGTATAAATAGCTATGTACACAAGGAAATTCAAAATGTCTACTGTGTTGTGTTTAAGCCAGGTTTCCATAGGAACAATGAAAGTTATGTTAGTATGTATTATTATTATAATCAAGGGGGAAGCGCTAAACCCGGAGGATTATACAGCGCCTGGGGGGGATGTGGAAGGCATTCAGGCTTAATTTGGGGAACTGGAGCACAGATCCAATTCCCTAAATCAAGAGCCCCTCACCAACATCAAGGAACCTTCCTTGAGGGGTATGTTAGTATGTAAAAAGTCAAATAATGCTATGGTGTTATCAAAGAATTTACTCAGGGATCTAACACTGAAATTAAATAATGATAGTCTTAGAGGGAGCAAGGGGCTACTAACCCCTTCTCTCGTATGCATTACTAAAGTTAAAAAGAGAAACTTTTGTTTTTCTTTTCGGGCCACCCTGCTTCGGTGGGATATGGCCGGTGCGTTGAAAGAAAGAATAGTCTAGTTGTTTGGAATTTACTTGGCTTGCTATGTAATAATGACAATCACTGTTAGAAGAATACTGATTATTATTGTGATAAGAGATTTTCCATAGTTACTATACACCAGCATGTTACATTTTAAGCCTAATGGATGAGACCTTGCATTATGAGCAAAATAAAAATGAAAAGTTAGAAAAAAAAAAGTTCAGGTACCCACCTAAAGGGGGCTGTAGGGCAAATTTCTGCGCGCGCGCGCCCAAAAATCGAAAAATTATGGAAACTGAGTTATATATACCGAAAAACAGCTTAACTCTTTGGCAACACAATGGTACCAGAATGAATGTTCTACGACGTTTCGTAGCGAGTCTGCTCACGGCCCGTATATTTTTTGGAGTTTTTTCCTTGTTTTTTATCGCTTTTTCTTGCATTATTCTTTCTAATATAATAACTGACTATTTGGCATCATAAAACAGTAGGTGGAGCTTATCCGTAGACTTAGAGACAACCAGGAACCATATGGGAACGCTCGGCAGTGCTCCCGCTCCAGAGTGCCAGGAGAAATCACTTCATTATTACGCTTATATATCAACTCTACGGCTTATTTGTCTATCAGAATTGATCTAATATGATATAATAAACACTATAAATAACATACAAACATGTTATATACTCTAGACTGAATAAAATAGGCCATAATATGGCGAGAGATTATCGGGAATATTTCGATATTATTGAGCTACTCCTCTCCATGTCGTATTCTTTGGTCTCTGAGTAAGAGAAAACGGTGTTTTGAAGAGGATAACTACACTAGAACATCAGTTTACTAAGAAATACACCCAAACGCGATTTTTGCGATTTTTTTTTTTTTTGAGACGGGGGCCGGCTGGCGCTCCCGGCCGATATCTCGCAAGTAACTTATTCACCTAAAGTCCATAATTCTTCCTTTATTACTTAATTAAATGGAATAATATTCACAGAAATTGTAGAATAATGATTTCTCTAATTTCCCCCAAGAAATTTTTGGAAATATTCCAAATACTTTGGGAGTTATGTGGGAGAAAAGGGCAGATTTTTTTGCAATATTCCAGGAACTTACAAATTTTATTTTTTTTGTGAAATAAGGATAAGTTATTTAGAGGAAAGCTAACGATGAAAATTAGTATTAGCATTGTTCTCTCGGCACCAAGTGTCCAAACAACCTTACGTAGTCCCATATAAGAATGAATGTAGGCACAAGGGCATTTTCAGTAAATCAGTCTTTTCTCAGTTGTTGTTTGAGGTATATTTTTGATAAATATTTTCAAGAAAGAGTGAAAACACTTTGTCTTGTGCACCAAAACTGGATAAAATCAGACGGTAAACAAAAGAGTTACAAATTTTGCCCTACAGCGTCCTAAAGGTTCCCCTTTCAAGGATGCCTAATAACTGTCCTACAGAGTTTCTCTCCCTCCAGATAGATGAACACAGTTTTTAATAATCCTTGATGTTAGTTGTAAGCAAACTAAAAACTTTCAAAGAACAGATGAACATTTTTTTTACTCACCAAATACTAATGACTGAAAAATAAGCTATGTACTATACAGTTTATAAACTAATTGAAGCCAGTGGAAGGTAAAGACTGTCATAAGTAAGTGGTAGTTCATTTTTCTTTTAAAGATATCAACAATATTCCTAGGCAGTAGGTTGATACAGAAACTGCCCAGGGAGGTACTACCATCCTGCCAAGCGAGTGTAAAACGAAAGCCTGTAATTGTTTTACACGATGGTAGGATTGCTGGTGTCTTTTTTCTGTCTCGTAAACATGCAAGATTTCAGGTACGTCTTCCTACTTCTACTTACACGTAGGTCACAATGCACATGCATGTATAAGCATATATATATACACACACCCCTCTGGGCTTTATATTTTCTTACTAGTTCTTGTTTATTTCCTCTTATCTCCATAGGGAAGTGGAACAGAATTCTTCCTCCGTAAGCTATGCGTGTCATAAGAGTCGACTAATATTCTGCGAGCAAGGGGCTAGTAACCCCTTCTCCTGTATATATTACTAAAGTTAAAAAGAAAAACTTTTGTTTTGCTTTTTTGGGCCATCCTGCCTTGGTGGGAAACAGCCAGGTTCTTGAAAGAAAGATCAACAATATTAGGTAGACTTAGAGTCCTGGAGGTGGGAGGTACAGTGTCTGAAGGAGGGATGGGGATGTTACAGTTCAGAGAGCAATTTAAATTGTGATTGTCTGTGTACTAATTGCAAGAAAATAATTGAGTAATGGTAAATGTTTCCATATTTGAGTCACACTGCCTTGGTAGGAAACAGCCAATGGAGTAAAAATAAAAAGGAATGGAATGAAAGAAGAAATTAGCTCTATTTTAAATCATGAAAATATATATAATATGTACTGTATACACAAAACTGTCAAAATGTTACTGGTAATATTTCTTATTTTGAATTTTATTATTCAAAATGTTCCCAAAGTCTGAAAAAAAATTGTGCTCAGAATGATGAATAAACTTCTATATGTGTTAATTAGGATAAACCTTTCTAATTTCTGTTTTCTAAATAAGACTATGAGTTCTGAAACTTTTAGTTTAGAATGACAATAAACAAGAACACTTGAAAATGAGCAAAAATCTTATTACATCTGGAAACTTTAAAATAAATTTAAAATATGAGAGAATATCTTCCAAGTTTTTAATATGAGATAATCTCTGTTTTCCAAAAGAGAATAAAAATGTCAAATTTTAACCAGAAAAATCTCCAAATTAGATTTTTTTGAGCTCTGAGGTCATGTGTGATTTATACTATTCATAAATATCTATAGTTTGAATACCTCCCTGCATTCATTATGTGTAATACAGATGATATTGTAATGCTTTCTAGCTAAAAATGACATTGATGGGTATGTTTGGCCAGTACTGAGGCTGGTGTAAGGTGGAGAAGCGGTCAAAGGAAAGCTGGAGTGCAGTTTCCATGGCGTGTATTCGTGCAGACGCCTGCCCATATAACTGCTGCATCTCACGACTCCTTATTGTATCAGGATGTTCCTGAAATAAAAAAAAAATCAGGGGAAAACTTCATTTGAAACAGGTAACTAAAAAAGTACATAAACAAGGACACAAGTGTAGCATATTCACTATGGAAAAGTTGTGCTGACTGGAGCTTCGGCCATACAGCAGAGAGATCAAGAAACACAGAGTAAGTATAAATAGAGGGAAAAATTCAGGTGTAGAGCATGTGGATGGTCATATCCTGGAGAATGTCAGCAACTGACTGAGGCTACTTGACTGATATTTTTCGATGGGGTATGTATAGAAATAATTTATCCACAGTCCCCAACAAGGTAAAACTGATATAAATAACAAAAAGGCACAATACCGTGACTGGAACGATACACAAATAACCCGCACATAAAAGACAGAAGCTTACGACGACGTTTCGGTCCGACTTGGACCATTGACAAAGTCACACTAACAGGGGAGGAGCAGGACGGCTATATATAGGCAGGAAGAGGTGGAGGTAGTAGTAGTGGTAGTAGTAGTAGTAGTAGTAGTACAAGAATTGTATATAATACCGACAGGATGAAATGACACACGCACAACACCCGGGCATCCTCACCGTAGACGTTTCGCCATCCAGCCAGCCACTGGATGGCGAAACGTCCACAACAAAGACAACCAGACGCCGCACATGTTTCTAATTTCATCAGTAGTTGTAGTAGAAGAAGAGGTAGTAGTAGTGGTAGTGGTAGAAGTGGGAAATAAGGAAGACGAGCCAGTCAAATACAAAGGAAGGGGAGCACTGCAAGAGAGCTAGAAACCCACAGAGGGAGAGCAAGCGCACCGAGGTGCGTGAAAGGGGAAGTGGTGAAATAAAATAAAGAAGGAACAGAAACACGAGACAGGAGAGAGAAAGACAACCCAGAGGAGAAAAGGAGAGAGGAAAGGGGAAGAGGAAGAAGAAAAAGAAGAAGAAGAAGAAAAAATGAGGATTCAGGTTAAGTCACGGGTGTTCTGAAGTTTGGAGCATTTTACAATGTAGTGGGAGAGGAAGGCATCTACAGAGACGAAGCCAGGGCTAAGGTTCATACAAGGAAAGTTGTGTATAAAAGAGGATTCAACTAAACGGCGACTGTTCGAGTTGGAAGTAGGGAAGACAGTTTTAGCAGAAGACCAGTCAATAGGATGGCTATGATCTCTGACGTGACAGAAAAGAGCATTGTTAGTGTCGGCAAGCCTAACACTATTTTTGTGCTCCCTAAGTCTGTCAGAAAGAGATCGACCAGTTTCTCCAAAGTATTGAAGAGGACAGGAGGAGCAAGAAATAGAGTAGACACCAGGAACATCTGTAGAGGGAGGAGAGGTATGAACGAGATTAGTGCGAAGGGTGTTAGTCTGGCGGAAGGTAAGCTTGATGTCTAAGGGACGGAGAGAATTGTTGAGATTAGAAAGACCGGAAATGTAGGGAAGGCAGAGGATAGAAGAGTTCCCATGAGTAGAGAGTTTGGGAGAGAAGAAATTGCGTTTAGCACGTGAGAGGGCAGAGTCTATGAAATGGGAAGGGTAGCCAAGACGGGAGAACGAATTATAAAGAGTGGAAATTTCTGCTGGAAGGAACTGAGGATCACAGATGCGGAGGGCACGGAGAAAGAGGGAGATAAGAACACTTTTCTTGACAGGGGAAGCATGATAGGAAAAGTAGTGAATGTACATGCCACTGTGCATAGGTTTACGGTAAACGGAAAAGGAAAAACCTGTATCTGAGCGGTGGACATGGACATCAAGGAAAGGAAGTAAGGAATTAGATTCCCATTCAGCTTTAAACTTAATGGAAGGGGCTATGGGCTCTCCTCTCTCTCCTGTCCTTGCTAATCTTTACATGGAATACTTCGAGACTGTTCTTCTTCCTACCCTCGATGTGCAACCTTCACTCTGGCTCCGCTATGTGGATGACATCTTTGCTCTGTGGCCTCATGACTCCAGTCTCTTCCAACCTTTTCTTGAAGCTCTTAACAATCTTGCCCCTTCCATTAAGTTTAAAGCTGAATGGGAATCTAATTCCTTACTTCCTTTCCTTGATGTCCATGTCCACCGCTCAGATACAGGTTTTTCCTTTTCCGTTTACCGTAAACCTATGCACAGTGGCATGTACATTCACTACTTTTCCTATCATGCTTCCCCTGTCAAGAAAAGTGTTCTTATCTCCCTCTTTCTCCGTGCCCTCCGCATCTGTGATCCTCAGTTCCTTCCAGCAGAAATTTCCACTCTTTATAATTCGTTCTCCCGTCTTGGCTACCCTTCCCATTTCATAGACTCTGCCCTCTCACGTGCTAAACGCAATTTCTTCTCTCCCAAACTCTCTACTCATGGGAACTCTTCTATCCTCTGCCTTCCCTACATTTCCGGTCTTTCTAATCTCAACAATTCTCTCCGTCCCTTAGACATCAAGCTTACCTTCCGCCAGACTAACACTCTTCGCACTAATCTCGTTCATACCTCTCCTCCCTCTACAGATGTTCCTGGTGTCTACTCTATTTCTTGCTCCTCCTGTCCTCTTCAATACTTTGGAGAAACTGGTCGATCTCTTTCTGACAGACTTAGGGAGCACAAAAATAGTGTTAGGCTTGCCGACACTAACAATGCTCTTTTCTGTCACGTCAGAGATCATAGCCATCCTATTGACTGGTCTTCTGCTAAAACTGTCTTCCCTACTTCCAACTCGAACAGTCGCCGTTTAGTTGAATCCTCTCTTATACACAACTTTCCTTGTATGAACCTTAGCCCTGGCTTCGTCTCTGTAGATGCCTTCCTCTCCCACTACATTGTAAAATGCTCCAAACTTCAGAACACCCGTGACTTAACCTGAATCCTCATTTTTTCTTCTTCTTCTTCTTTTTCTTCTTCCTCTTCCCCTTTCCTCTCTCCTTTTCTCCTCTGGGTTGTCTTTCTCTCTCCTGTCTCGTGTTTCTGTTCCTTCTTTATTTTATTTCACCACTTCCCCTTTCACGCACCTCGGTGCGCTTGCTCTCCCTCTGTGGGTTTCTAGCTCTCTTGCAGTGCTCCCCTTCCTTTGTATTTGACTGGCTCATCTTCCTTATTTCCCACTTCTACCACTACCACTACTACTACCTCTTCTTCTTCTACTACAACTACTGATGAAATTAGACACATGTGCGGCGTCTGGTTGTCTTTGTTGTGGACGTTTCGCCATCCAGTGGCTGGCTGGATGGCGAAACGTCTACGGTGAGGATGCCCGGGTGTTGTGCGTGTGTCATTTCATCCTGTCGGTATTATATACAATTCCTGTACTACTACTACTACTACTACTACCACTACTACTACCTCCACCTCTTCCTGCCTATATATAGCCGTCCTGCTCCTCCCCTGTTAGTGTGACTTTGTCAATGGTCCAAGTCGGACCGAAACGTCGTCGTAAGCTTCTGTCTTTTATGTGCGGGTTATTTGTGTAAAACTGATATGGCAATCATTGTGGAAACCATAAATTTTTGCTTCTGTAAATCCTTTTCCTTAACCCTTTGACTGTTTTCGACGTATAAATACGTCTTACGAGCCAATGTTTCTGACGTATATATACTCAATAATTCTAGCGGCTTCAAATCAAGCAGGAGAAAGCTGGTAGTCCCACATGTGAGAGAATGGGTCTGTGTGGTCAGTGTGCACCACATAAAAAAAATCCTGCAGCACACACTGCGTAATGAGAAAAAAAAAACTGATTGTTTTTTTGGAATAAAACGCCAACTTTGAGGTGTATTTTCGTATAGTATTTATCGTTGTATTCGCGTTTTCATGGTCTTAGGTGATAAAATGGAAAATCTATTACAGCAATAGAGATGATTTTCATTACTTTGACGATGAAAATGACCTTGAAACTGAGCTCAAAGTAGCGGAAATGTTCGATTTTTACCAATGTTCAGGAGTAAATAAATCACACCACACGTCCAATACACGTCAACTGGGGAGTCTAATATTCTTTCACTAGTGCACTGATATTATTTATACCATTTTTACAATAATGCAGTAGTCTGCATAACAGTAAATTTTGTATTTTTTTGTATGAATAAAAATTCAAAATAGAAAGCAATAATAATATAAGAGGGGCCTAGAGATGTGACTAATGAACAGAGCATATGTTATTTTAGTGCCACGAATGTCTACCTTGTTTATTCTGGACCCTATTTTGAAATTGGCATCTTTTTTAATTTGCGTGAAATTGGCCAAATTGCCAATTTCTGACCACCATATTGGGTAGTCCAAATTAGTAAATGGGAGGTTTCTTGTACTCAGCTGATAGATAAAATGGAGTTCTAAAGAAATAGCTATGAGTTTGGTCAACTGGAACAATGGAATTGGCTGAAAATAGGGCTCAAAGTCGGCGAAATCGCCGATACGCATATGTCGCCGAGACCGCTAACTTCGCGGGAGCATAATTATATGAGTTTTCGACCAAATTTCGAACTTTTGGTGTCATTACCATCGGGAAAAGATTCTCTATCATTTCATAAGAAAAAAAATTTTTTTTTTTTCAAAAATTGAGCGACATAGAATGACAGTTTCAGAGAGAGGCCTGAAACAGTCAAAGGGTTAATGACCACTCTGGCTATATTTCACTTTGTGTCAATGGAAGTTGTAGTCTGTCAAATTGCAGGTACTTAAGTTTCTTTTTAAAACACACTGAGACAGGGTGACCCTAATAAGAAGAAACACTTTCACCATCACTGTCTTGCCAGAGGAGTGCTGATACTACAGTTCAAAACTGCTAATATCCCCACCCCTCCTTGAGAGTGCAGGTACTGTACTTCCCACTTCCAGGACTTATGTCCAGCTAACTAGTTTCCTTGAATCACACTCCAACAGCACACCAGGTTGTAAAAATCACTTGCCTCCACTCACTCCTATCTAATGCTCATCTGAATCTTATCAACTGCACTTCATCCATGGTTAATAATTTATACAGGAGAAGGAGTTACCAGCCCCTTGTTCCCAGTATTTTAGTTGTCTTTTATGACACGCATGGCTTACAGAGGAGGGATTCTTTTCGACTTCCCCATGGAGCTGAAAGGAAAATAAATACGAACAAGAACTATTAAGAAAATAGAAGAAAACTCAGATGGGTGTGTGTGTACGTATATATATATATATATATGAGTATGTGCATATGTCGTGTGACCTAAATTTAAGTACAGTGGACCCCAGGTTTACGATATTATTTCATTCCAGAAGTATGTTCAGGTGCCAGTACTGAACGAATTTGGTCCCACAAGGAATATTGTGAATTAGACTAGTCCATTTCAGACCCCCAAACATACATGTACAAACGCACTTACATAAATACACTTACATAATTGGTTGCATTGGGAGCTGATCGTAAAGCAGGGGTCCACTGTATTAGTAGCAAGATGTACTCGTTATCTTGCTTATTTACGAGACAAAGAAAAGACACCAGCAATCCTACCATTGTGTAAAACAATTACAGTTTTTTTCATAATCACTTGGCAGGATTCATCAAGACAATGGATTTCCAAGTCTGCAGCTGTGGCAGCTTTTACTGGCTTTTTGGTTACAATCACATTACCTTTTGCCCACTTTGGTAAAATTTCGCACCTTTGGGATGAGTTCAGTTACACAGTTGACCGACACAAGTGCACATGTTCATGTTGGGATACCATTTTTAAAGGAATGTGTGAGTGTCAGCCAGACGAGCCTTGATCATAATTAGCATTGCCATACTTGACATGAACTCAGAGAGATGTTTTTGGGTCTGCCCAAACGAGATACACCTGTATGAGGAAATGACATCCATATTAAAAGACAAGAACACCAATAAAAGATCCTTCTTGAAAGACATGTCAGCATGGTATGACAGCTGGGAAAAAAAGATGGGTGGTAGGGACAGGGCTGTCTTGGACAGTGCTCCTGAGGGTGCTAGTGCTGTCCTGGAGGACAGTACGGAGGGTGCAAGTGTTGTCCTGGAGGAAAGTGCTCCTGAGGGTGCTAGTGCTGTCCTGGAGGACAGTGCTGAGGGTGCTAGTGTTGTCCTGGAGGAAAGTGCTCCAGAGGGTCCTAGTGATGTCTTAGAAGATAGAGCTCATGAGGGTACTAGTGTTGTCCTGGAGGACACTGAAGACAACCTTATTCAGTCCACAGAGGTTCAGAATAGAGATACTGCTGGAGATGGATTAAATGGGATGAGGCCTCAGGGAACAGTGTTGACACACTATCTGCAAAACCTGGTGGAAGCACTGATGTCCATAAAGGGGTAAAAAATATTGAGGAAACAGGAAAAATAAATGCACCAGCAGTGAATGCAGCTACAATAATCCTAGAAAACAGAAGTACAATCTATGTAAATAATGTACTATGCCTTGGGTATCTGCAGGCACGGTATATCTGGTAAAACAGGTGGGATATGAACCTTTGACCTCCCAAAAAATGCCGCACCCACATGACAACAGGAGAGTGCAACTTCCTTTCTTGCAACCTATTTCACTCAGAAATGTGTCACTCATCAATCCATGAAAGAAAATGCTACAATGCATACAGCCAGGTATATCATTTAAAGGAGACTAGGAGATACAGACTAGCCAGACTATGGGAAACAAAAGAGAGGACCCACAATCTCTCCAGGGACAGAGGTTTTTTAGGGCCAGAAGGGAAGAGAGACTGGCAAGAAATGACAATAATCCTACACCACCTGAAAACACTTCTGGAGCAGAGGCACAGACATTGGCCTCTACCCCAGAACAACAGGTATTAGAATCAGCAAATTAAACCCCCCTAAATTCCACCAATATGATATTTGTCTTTGCAAACATACAGGGTCTAAAGCTGTCTAAAAACAACAAAATTCCTTACATCAAGGGACTGCTCACAGAGTCAAATGTAATGTTTGCAGCATTCACAGAGACCCACATAAAGGATCATTATGACAACGAAATATGGATCCCAGGTTATAACCTATTCCGATGCGACAGACTAAACAGGCAACAAGGGGGAGGGGAAGGCTTGGCCTGTATGTCACAGAGTCGCTTATTTGCACAGAACTACTAAACACCTCAAATGATTGTTAGGTGTTTAGTAGTTCTGTGCAAATAAGCGACTCTGTGACATACAGGCCAAGCCTTCCCCTCCCCCTTGTTGCCTGTTTAGTCTGTCGCATCGGAATAGGTTATAACCTGGGATCCATATTTCGTTGTCATAATGATCCTTTATGTGGGTCTCTGTGAATGCTGCAAACATTACATCGGTATTTTATACCATTTTAATGTTCATAATGTTCACCTCAAATGATGTAATTGAAGTTTTGGCGGTAAAGATCGAAAACCAAAACCTTGTTATTGTGGTAGTATACAAGCCTCCAGATGCAACTTCCCAGCCATTCCAGGAGCAGCTTGAGAAAATTGACCAATCCCTGGAAAAATCTCCCAACTCCTGCCCCAAACATCTTACTACTACTAGGAGATTTCAACCTGAGACACCTAAAATGGAAGAGTATAGCAAACAATGTTTTAGTAGAGATCATTCCGGGAGGCAGCTCAGATGAAAATTCACACAGACATGAACTACTAAATCTCTGCAACAAATTCATCTTAAACCAGCAAATAGTTGAGCCTACAAGACTAGAAAATACGCTGGACCTCATCTTCACTAACAATGATGATCTGAATCGTAATATAACTGTATCAAAGACAATACACTCAGATCACAACGTAATAGCGGTACAGACATATATGCACAGGGCTCCTGACCAGCAAAATGTGAGCAGTCAAGAAGGTCTCTTCACGAAATTCAATTTCAATAACAAAAACATACATTGGGATCAAGTAAACCATGCCCTAAATGAATTATTATTATTATTATAATCAAAAGGAAGTGCTAAACCACAAGGGCTATACAGCGCTGTGTCCTAAATGAAACGAGCTGGGAAGATATCCTAAACAATACGGATCTGAACATTTGGCTTGAAAAAATGAATTCTGTCGTTCTTGAGATCTGCTCAAGACACATTCCATTAAGAAAAAGATAGAGAAGATGTAAACTAGAAAGAGAGAGACGCTCCCTATACAGACGAAAGCGAAGAGTCACAGAGCTGCTGAGTGGGGACAATATATCTGAAATGCGAAGTGAAACTCTAGTCAATGAAATTGCACATATCGAATTTAAGCTGAAGGAATCTTATAGGAGACAAGAATCACAGGAAGAACTAAAAGCCATAAAGGAAATTGTAAAAAAAAAACGAAATACTTCTTCTCTTATGCCAAATCTAAGGGAAAAACAACATCCAGTATTGGGCCGCTGCTTAGGCAGGATGGGACATACACAGATGATAGCCAAGAAATGAGTAAGATACTAAAGTCCCAATATGACTCAGTGTTCAGCGATCCACTGCCCACTCTAAGGGTCGACAATCCAAATGAATTCTTTACGAACGAAACCCAAAAGTTGGTCATCCCAAAATTCTCGGATATTATTATAACTCCACAAGATTTTGAAGAGGCAATTAATGACATGCCCATGCACTCTGCCCCAGGCCCAGACTCATGGAGCTCCATGTTCATCAAGAACTGCAAGAAGTCCCTATCGTGTGCCTTCAGCATTTTATGGAGAGGGAGCATGGACACAGGGGTCATCCCACACACTAAAAACAACAGACATAGCCCCACTCCACAAAGGTGGCAGTAAAGCAATTGCAAAGAACTACAGACTGACAGCACTAACATCCCATATCATAAAAATCTTGGGTTCTAAGAAGCAAGATAGCCAACCACCTAGATACTCATCAGTTACACAACCCAGGACAACACGGGTTTAGAGCAGGTCGCTCCTGCCTGTCCCAGCTACTTGACCACTATAACAAGGTCCTGGATGCTGTAGAGGATAAACAAAATACAGATGTAGTATACACAGACTTTGCAAAAGCTTTCGACAAGTGTGAGCATGGTGTAATAGCACACAAAATGTGGGTCAAAGGAATAACAGGAAAAGTTGGTAGATGAATCTGCAACTTCCTGACAAATAGAACACAAAGAGCAATAGTAAACAGAGTAAAGTCCCAGGTAGCCATGGTAAAAAGCTCTGTTCCACAAGGCACAGTACTCACTCCCATTTTATTCCTCATCCTCATTTCTGACATAGACAGAGATGTAAGCCATAGCTCCGTGTCTTCCTTTGCGGATGACACCCAGATCACCATGGCAGTGACATCCATTGAAGACACTGCGAGACTCCAAGCGGACATCAACCAAATCTTCGAATGTGCCATTTAAAACAATATGAAGTTCAAAGAGGAGAAATTTCAACTACTCAGATATGGAAAACTTGAAGAAATTAAAAATGTGTCAGGGTATACCACAAATTCTAACCATACAATAGAGCAGAAAAGTAATGTGAAGGACCTGGGAGTGATAATGTCAGAGGATCTCACCTTCAAAGACCACAACAATGTATCTACCTCATCCGTCAGGAAAATGATAGGATGGATAATGAGAACCTTCAAAACTAGGGACGCCAAACCCATGATGATTCTCTTCAAATCGCTTGTGCTCTCTAGGCTGGAATACTGCTGTACACTAACAGCCCCCTTCAAGGCTGGCGGCATTGCAGACCTGAAGAATGTACAAAGAACTTTCATGGCACACATAAGTGTGATAAGGCACCTAAACTACTGGGAACAGTTGAAGGCCCTTGAGCTGTAGTCCCTCGAATGCAGGCGAGAGAGATACATGATAATATACACTTGGAAGGACCTGGAGGGATTGGTACCAAACCTGCACACAAAAATCACTCCATATAAAAGCAAAAGACTCGGCAGGAGATGCAACATTCCCCTGATGAAAAGCAGGGTGCCACGAGTACACTGAGAGACAACACAATGAGTGTCCGGGGCCCAAGACTGTTCAATTGCCTCCCAGCATACATAAGGGGGGATTACCAATAGACCCCTGGCTGTCTTCAAGAAGGCACTGGACAGGCACCTAAACTCAGTACCTGACCAACCGGGCTGTGGTTCGTACGTCAGCTTGTGTGTGGCCAGCAGTAACAGCCTGGTTGATCAGACCCTGATCCTCCATGAGGCCTGGTCTCAGACCAGCCGCAGGGGCGTTGACCCCCGAAACTCTCTCCAGGTAAACTTCACATCATTGTCACAGTCAGTGGCCAGGCTTCAAACACCTTTTATTGTACAGCAATTAAGGAATGGAACAGACTGCCTGCACATGTCAAAGCCAGTCATAGCATGAACCAGTTCAAGAAGAGTGCCAAAAGGTGCCTAATGAATGTAGCGACAGAAAGGGAGGAGAATGATTTTTTATTTTTTAGCTAACACACATGTAAATATAAATATGTAACTCTTTTTACCTTATTCCTAGTATATCTCCTTTATACTATAATAATAAGGTATTAAAAGGACCCCAATGAAAATAAGTCACTCTGTGTGACTTTTTTGGGTTATCCCAGGTTCTCTACACATATGCTGCTATGTATGATAATCTATGTAACTGTATTTGTGTATACCTGAATAAACTTACATTAGCAGTTCCTTCTTGGGTTTGGGATTGGGTCTGGGTTTGGACATGGGTTTGCCTCAAACATCTTGGGTGATTTCAACTTACGACACCTAAAATGGATGAAAGTAGCAAATACTGTTTTAGCATAGATAACCCCAGGAGGCAGCTCAGGTGAAAATTCACACTCACGAGCTATTAAATCTCTGCAACAAATTCATCTTAAGCCAGCAAACAGTGGAAAATACACTTGACCTCATCTTCATTAATAATGATGATCTGATACAAAATATAACAGTATCAAAGACAATAGACTCAGATCACAACATAATAGAAGTACAGACATGTAGTATGTATATGCAGGGCTCCTGACCAGCATAAAGTGATCAGTTATGATGGTGCCTTAATCAAATTTAACTTCAATAACAAAAACATACAGTGGTACCACATCAACCATGTCCTAAATGAAACAAGCTGGGAAGATATCCTAAAGAACATAGATCTGAACCTTTGCCTAGAAAGAATTAACTCTGTGGCACTTAAGGTATGCTCAAGGCACATTCCTTTAAGAAAAAAGAAGAGAAGATATAAACTAGAAAGAGATGCTCCTTATACAGGCAAAGGTGAAGAATCACAGAGCTGCTGAAAGGGGCCAGTGTATCTGAAATACGAAAGGAGGCACTGGTCAGAGAAATAGCAAATGTCGAACTTAAGCTTAAGGAATCATACAGGAGACAAGACACTCATGAAGAACTTAAAGCCATAAATGAAATTGAAAGAAACCCAAAATATTTCTTTTCTTATGCCCAATCTAGGACAAAAACAATATTCAGAATTGGGCCCCTGCTTAGACGAGATGGGATTTACACAGATAACAGCAAAGAAATGAGTGAGATACTGAAGTCTCAAAATGACTTGGTGTTTAGTGAGCCGTTAACCAGATAGTCAATCTAAATGAATTTTTTATGACTGATGCTCAAAATCTGGTTAATTAAAAAATCTCTGATATTATCTTAACACCACAAGACTTTTAGAAAGCAATAAATAACATGCCCATGTACTCTGCCCCTGGCCCAGACTCGTGGAACTCCGTATTCGTCAAGAACTGCAAGAAGCCCCTTTCACATACCTTAAGCATTCTATGGAGAGGGAGCATGGACATGGGTCATTCCACAGTCACTAAAAACAACATACATAGCCCCACTCCACAAAGATGGCAGTAAAGCAACTGCGAAGAATTACAGACTGATAACAGTAACGTCCCACATCATATTATTATAATCATGGGGGAGTGCTAAACCCATAAGATTATACAGCGCATGCAGGAGGGGAATGGAAGGTATTCCGGCTCAATTCAGGGAACTGGAGCACAGATCCAATTCCCTAGATCAAGAGCCCCTCGCCAGTGTCAAGGAACCTCCCTTGAGGAGGTCCCACATCATAAAAATCTTTGAAAGGGTTCTAAGAAGCAAGATTGCCACCCACTTAGACACCCATCAGTTACACAACCCAGGGCAACATGGGTTTAGAGCAGGTTGCTCCTGCCTATCCCAGCTACTGGACCACTATGACATGGTCCTGGATGCTCTGGACCACTATGACATAGTTTTGAATGATCTGAACCACTATGACGTGGTCTTGGATGCAAATGTGTATACAGACTTTGCGAAAGCCTTCAACAAGTGCGATCATGGTGTAATAGCACACAATGTGTGATAAAGAAATAACAGGAAAAGTTAGTAGAAGGATCTATAACTTCCTAACAAATAGAACACAAATAGCAATAGTAAACAGAGTAATGTCAGAGGCAGCTAAAGTGAAAAGCTCTATTCCACAAGTTACAGAACTCACTTCTATCCTGTTCTTCATCCTCATATCTGACATAGAGAGAGATGTAAGCCACAGCACCATGTCTTCCTTTGTGGATGACACCTGAAATTGCATGACAGTGTCATCCATTGAAGACACTGCAAGTCTCCAAGCATGAATTTCAATGAAGACAAATTTCAATTACTTGGCCATGTAAAACTCGAGTAAATTAAAACTGTATTGGAGTATAAAACAAATTCCAACCACACAATAGAGTGAAAAACTAATGTGAAGGACCTGGGAGTGATAATGTCTGAGAATTTCTCTTTCAAAGATCACAACAATGTATCTACCACATCTGCTAGGAAAATGATAGGATGGATAACGAGAGTTTTCAAAACTAGGGATGCAAAGCCCATGTTGATTCTCTTCAAATCGCTTGTTCTCTCTACGCCTGAATATTGCTGTACAGTGATGGTCCATTTCAAGGCAGGTAAAACTGCAGACCTTGAGAATATACAGAGAATTCTCACAGCACATGTAAGTACAATAAAGCACCTAAATTACTATGAATAGTTGAAATTCTTTGATTTGTATTTCCTCGAATGCAGGTGAGAAAGATACATGATAATTCACACATTGAAAGGAACTAGTCTCAAATATGCACACAAAAATCACTCCCTATGAAAGCAAAAGAGTTGGCAAGAGTGCAACATCCCACCAATGAAAAGCAGTGGTGCCACTAGTATGCTAAGAGACAACATAAAGTGTCAGGAGGCCCAAGACTGTTCAACTGTCTCCCAGCATACACAAGGGAAATTACCAACAGACCCCTGGCTGTCTTCAAGAAGGTGCCAGGCAGGTACCTAAAGTCAGTAGCTGACCAGCTGGTCTGTGGTTCGTACATCGGTTTGTGTGCAGCCAGCAGCAACAGCCTGGTTGATTAGATCCTGATCCACCATGAGACCTGTTCACAGACCAGGCTGTGGGAGCACTGACCCCTGAAACCCTCTCCAGGTATATTCCAGGTATTGCCTGCACTTTCACATACCATTTAATCAGTTTTGACCAAAAGAAATACAAGTTGAACAGACCATTATTAATGGTCTATTCAACTTGTATATCTTTTGGTCGAAACCGTGACAGAATGTTTTTGTTATAATTATAGTTACAAAAGAACACTAAACTCTTAAATAGTGAGGGGAAGAGTAAACCTTCTAGGCTTCACATTTATGCTGGGGTTAAAGTGAGAGAGTAGTGCTCAAACACCCGTGACTACCTCCTTCACATCTCCATCACTTAGTCATAACAAATATAACTTGAACAAACAAAATGTGTTAATGTTTGATTATTATTATTATTATTATTCACAGAAATGTGGCTAAATATAGTAGTGTCAGAGAGAGAGAGAGAGCGAGCTTAATATTTTCACAAGGACAGTCATGAAGTAATGTTTAAATGAATGATGTTGCCAAAACTGAAATGGCTCTCTGACTTTTACTGTTTTGTGTCTACTTTAACAGTTATTACTATACTATGTTTCATATCTACAACTGTCTTTAATTTGGAAGAGCAAGGGAGAGAAATTACTGTAAGGCAGATTGGTCCCTTCAGCCTCCATCATAACACATTCTGGGAAGACAATTCAATGTTTCCTAGGTAGTAGGTTAGTAGACAGCAACTGCCCAGGGAGGTACTACTGTCTTGCCAGGTGAGAGTAAAACGAAAGCCTGTAATAGTTTTACATGATGGTAGGATTGCTGGTGTCCATTTTTCTGTCTCATAAACATGCAAGGTTTCAGGTACACCCCATCTTACTACTTCTACTTACACTTAGGTCACACTACACATACATGTACAAGCATATATATACACACCCCTCTGGGTTTTCTTCCATTTTTCTTACTAGTTCTTGTTCTTGTTTATTTCCTCTTACCTCCATGGGGAAGTGGAACAGAATTCTTCCTCCGTAAGCCATGCGTGTTGTAAGAGGCGACTAAAATGCCAGGAGCAAGGGTCTAGTAACCCCTTCTCCTGTATATATTACTAAATTTAAAAGGAGAAGCTTTTGTTTTTCCTTTTGGACCACCCCACCTCGGTGGGATACGGCCAGTGTGTTGAAAGAAAGAAATATATACACACACACCCCTCTGGGTTTTCTTCTATTTTCTTACTAGTTCTTGTTTATTTCCTCTTATCTCCATGGGGAAGTGAAACAGAATTCTTCCTCCGTAAGCAATGTGTGTCGTAAGAGGCGACCAACATGCTGGGAGCAAGGGGCTAGTAACCCCTTCTCCTGTATACATTACTAAACTTTTGTTTTTCTGTTTGGGCCACTCTGCCTCAGTGGGATATGGCTGGTTTGTTAAAAGAAGAATAATTCAATGTGTATTAAGAGTATTAATGACCGGGCCGCGGGGGCGTTGACCCCCGGAACTCTCTCCAGGTAAACTCCAGTAGAGTATTTTATTATTTTTAGGCCTACACAAAAATTCTAAGGTTTTAACCCCTTAACTGTCCAAACTTAGATCTATGTTGTTACCGCTAGTGCTCCAAATGTAGACCAACGTTTTATTTTTTTCTGCCTCCAAATTTGGCACAACTGGCCTAAGATGCCTAAGAATGGGTCTTGACACTTGGTGTGTGCAGTATTATAAAAATCTGTTACCACTTAGTACCTTGTGGGAGCACCAGTTCAATTGAGAGCCAGCTAGAGCAAACAGCGTGGCAAACACCAGGGATACACTGATGTCATGTCCTATTAACACTCCCCTTTTAAGACGAAAGTGATGCTGACCCTGAGTTTAGTGGCTCTGAGATGGATGTGGCCATAAGTGGTCGAGGAAAAATCAAAAACCTCAATAATAACCCGTGTGCAACATTCTTTCAATTTTGATACCACTGGTAATGTCATTCTGCCAGAGTGTCCTATAGCCTATGCCCTAAGTCAAGAGAAACATTTCTGGAACATGTGTAATACGTGTTTGACCAGCTGGCTGGCTGGCTGGCTGGCTGGCTGATATACTTTGGCTGTCTCTATCTCCATCTGTCTGTCTGTCTGTATCTATCTCTGTCTCTGTCTATCTCTGCCTCTATCCCTGTCTCTATCTCTGTCTCAAAGGTACACATAATACAGGTATTATTCATAGTGTAAATTACCCAGGATAACCCCAAAAAATCCAGACAAAGTGCTATACAGTACTTGTAGATTTTTTTTTTTAAAAAGGCGGCTGCCTCCCACTGAGGCAGGGTGACCCAAAAAGAAAATACTTTCATCATCATTCAGCACTTTCACCTCACTCATACATAATCACTGCTTTTGCAGAGGTGCTCAGAATACAATACAATGCAATACTTGTAGATATAAGGTATAATAAGCATGACTGGCAAGTAATATGCATTTTCACTTGTTCAGGAATCAGATGTGATGACTGCATCGTGTCTAATACCTGTTAGTTCATGAGCGGCTCTCTCTCTGAGACAGAAATAAAGACAAGCAGACAGAGAGACAGGAAGACAGACAGATAAGCAGAGATAAACAGAGACAGAGCTATACAGATAGACAGACACAGACAGTGACAGAGACATGTTTATGTGTAACAGTGAAAACAAATAAAGCCAAAGCAGTGTACGATCATTAGATGTCATTCCACTGCTACACTGTCAGCAGTGGAGTGACACTCATCTAACGCTGTGCTTCAAAGAGTTTCATATATACTCCAGCATGTCTTAAACCCTAGGTAGTAAGTTGGTAGACAGCAACCGCCCAGGGAGGTACTACCATCCTGCCAAGTGAGTGTAAAATGAAAGCCTGTAATTGTTTTACATGATGGTAGGATTGTTGGTGTCCTTTTTTCTGTCTCATAAACATGCAAGATTTCAGGTATGTCTTGCTACTTCTACTTACACTTAGGTCACACTACACATACATGTACAAGCATATATATACACACCCCTCTGGGTTTTCTGCTATTTTCTTTCTAGTTCTTGTTCCTGTTTATTTCTTCTTATCTCCATGGGGAAGTGGAACAGAATTCTTCCTCCGTAAGCTATGCGTGTTGTAAGAGGTGATAAGAGGTATAAATTACTAAATTTAAAAAGAGAAACTTTCGTTTTCTTTTTGGGCCACCCTGCCTTGTGGGATACGGCTGGTTTGTTAAAAAAAAAAAAATGTCTTAAACATTGCTGGGACTTATAAATACTTTGTATATATTTCTAGACAATGGTATGTGACCAAGGCAGTGAAAATGTTCACCTGTCAGTGTGTTTAAGACTATTTGAGTACTATTTCAGTACTTAATATTAGTGTCAGAACAGTCAGAACAAACATTGGCAATGAAATCAAAAGAACTACTACAAACTGTAATTAACATAAAAATTATATAAGTTAAAAAAAAAAAAGAGAAAAGGTATATCGGCAACACTTCTGAAATCAGCAGGACTCCATGCTGCCATCAGGTGAGCATCCACCGCCAACTTCACGGCCTTACATGTTGGTAAGTACTGACCCTAAAATTTTTTTTTGGTCTTATTACACACAGAAAATGTTTGGGCAGTTAATGGGTTAAATAGCATATTGAGTGAAGCTATTTGATTCAGTAGTTATGCTGTGGCTAAAGTCATCACCAGAATGAAGTTTTTGAACATTTAAATTTAGGCTACAGCTGACAATTACAACATTGAAGGCAAAGGTCAAACAGACTATTTGGCCTTTGCTGTTTTATGGCTTTAATTACCAACTGTTGCTAAATTACAAATTATATTTACAAGAATTTTTGATAAGTAATTACAGTGGAACCTCAGCTTACGAGTGTCCCAACATACGAGTTTTTTGAGATACGAGCCATCACTCGGTCGATTTTTTGCTCTGAGTTACGAGTGAGCTTCCCCCGCTTCCTCCTCAACCCACAACCTGCACACCTTGCTTGTTTATCTATGATTTCATGCTTTAATTCCATGGACATAATCATCTTTTTCTTCTCAGCACTGTCCTTTGCACTTACTTTCTTAGGATCTATGGTTAGAAAAAAGAAAGTAGGCCTTAGACAAGGATGTGTGATGTCACCGTGGTTGTTTAATATATTTATAGATGGGGTTGTAAGAGAAGTAAATGCGAGGGTCTTGGCAAGAGGCGTGGAGTTAAAAGATAAAGAATCACACACAAAGTGGGAGTTGTCACAGCTGCTCTTTGCTGATGACACTGTGCTCTTGGGAGATTCTGAAGAGAAGTTGCAGAGATTGGTGGATGAATTTGGTAGGGTGTGCAAAAGAAGAAAATTAAAGGTGAATACAGGAAAGAGTAAGGTTATGAGGATAACAAAAAGATTAGGTGATGAAAGATTGAATATCAGATTGGAGGGAGAGAGTATGGAGGAGGTGAACGTATTCAGATATTTGGGAGTGGACGTGTCAGCGGATGGGTCTATGAAAGATGAGGTGAATCATAGAATTGATGAGGGAAAAAGAGTGAGTGGTGCACTTAGGAGTCTGTGGAGACAAAGAACTTTGTCCTTGGAGGCAAAGAGGGGAATGTATGAGAGTATAGTTTTACCAACGCTCTTATATGGGTGTGAAGCGTGGGTGATGAATGTTGCAGCGAGGAGAAGGCTGGAGGCAGTGGAGATGTCATGTCTGAGGGCAATGTGTGGTGTGAATATAATGCAGAGAATTCGTAGTTTGGAAGTTAGGAGGAGGTGCGGGATTACCAAAACTGTTGTCCAGAGGGCTGAGGAAGGGTTGTTGAGGTGGTTCGGACATGTAGAGAGAATGGAGCGAAACAGAATGATTTCAAGAGTGTATCAGTCTGTAGTGGAAGGAAGGCGGGGTAGGGGTCGGCCTAGGAAGGGTTGGAGGGAGGGGGTAAAGGAGGTTTTGTGTGCGAGGGGCTTGGACTTCCAGCAGGCATGCGTGAGCGTGTTTGATAGGAGTGAATGGAGACAAATGGTTTTTAATACTTGACGTGCTGTTGGAGTGTGAGCAAAGTAACATTTATGAAGGGATTCAGGGAAACCGGCAGGCCGGACTTGAGTCCTGGAGATGGGAAGTACAGTGCCTGCACTCTGAAGGAGGGGTGTTAATGTTGCAGTTTAAAAACTGTAGTGTAAAGCACCCTTCTGGCAAGACAGTGATGGAGTGAATGATGGTGAAAGTTTTTCTTTTTCGGGCCACCCTGCCTTGGTGGGAATCGGCCGGTGTGATAATAAAAAAAAAAAAAAATTGTAAAAAATGCAAGCAAAGCATGAGAGAAATGCTTCCATGGCATTGCGCCAACTAGTGGCAGTGTTCTGAAACTCCTCGTTATTATTATTATGATAATAATAATAATAATAATAATAATAATAATAATAATAATAATAATAATAATAGGTTGGTAGACAGCAACCACCCAGGGAGGTACTACCGTCCTGCCAAGTGAGTGTAAAACGAAGCCTGTGATTGTTTTACATGATGGTAGGATTGCTGATGTCTTTTGTCTGTCTCATAAATATGCAAGATTACAGGCATGTCTTGCTACTTCTACTTACACTTAGGTCACACTACACATACATGTACACATTTATTTATACACACTCATCTGAGTTTTCTTTGATTTTATCTTAATAGTTCTTGGTCTTATTAATTTTCCTTTTATATCCATGGGGAAGTGGAATTAGAATCTTTCCTCCGTAAGCCATGCGTGTTGTAAAAGTCAACTAAAATGCCGGGAACAATGGGCTAGTAACCCCTTTTCCTGTAAAGATTACTAAAAAGAATAAGAAGAAGAAAATTGTCAAAGTGGGAAGTCTGAATGTGCGTGGATGTTGTGCAGATGATAAGAAAGAGATGATTGTGGATGTTATGAATGAGAAGAAGCTGGATGTCCTGGCTTTAAGTGAAACAAAGCTGAAGGGGGTGGGAGAGTTTCAGTGGAGAGGAATAAATGGGATTAGGTCAGGGGTTTCAAATAGAGTTAGAGCTAAAGAAGGAGTAGCAATAATGTTGAAGGATAAGCTATGGCAGGAAAAGAGGGACTATAAATGTGTAAATTCAAGGATTATGTGGAGTAAAATAAAGATTGGATGTGAAAAGTGGGTTATAATAAGCGTGTATGCACCTGGAGAAGAGAGAAGTGTAGAGGAGAGAGAGAGATTTTGGGAAATGTTGAGTGAATGCGTGGGGAGTTTTGAATCAAGTGTGAGAGTAATGGTGGTTGGGGATTTCAATGCTAAAGTGGGTAAAAATGTTATGGAAGGAGTAGTAGGTAAATTTGGGGTGCCAGGGGTAAATGTAAATGGGGAGCCTTTAATTGAGCTATGTGTAGAAAGAAATTTGGTAATAAGTAATACATATTTTATGAAAAAGAGGATAAATAAATATACAAGGTATGATGTAGCACGTAATGAAAGTAGTTTATTAGATTATGTATTGGTGGACAAAAGGTTGATGGGTAGGCTCCAGGATGTACATGTTTATAGAGGGGCAACTGATATATCGGATCATTATTTAGTTGTAGCTACAGTTAGAGTAAGAGGTAGATGGGAAAAGAGGAAGGTGGCAACAACAAGTAAGAGGGAGGTGAAAGTGTATAAACTAAGGGAGGAGGAAGTTCGGGTGAGATATAAGCGACTATTGGCAGAAAGGTGGGCTAGTGCAAAGATGAGTAGTGGGGGGGTTGAAGAGGGTTGGAATAGTTTTAAAAATGCAGTATTAGAATGTGGGGCAGAAGTTTGTGGTTATAGGAGGGTGGGGGCAGGAGGAAAGAGGAGTGATTGGTGGAATGATGAAGTAAAGGGTGTGATAAAAGAGAAAAAGGTAGCTTATGAGAGGTTTTTACAAAGCAGAAGTGTTATAAGAAGAGCAGAGTATATGGAGAGTAAAAGAAAGGTAAAGAGAGTGGTGAGAGAGTGCAAAAGGAGAGCAGATGATAGAGTGGGAGAGGCACTGTCAAGAAATTTTAATGAAAATAAGAAAAAATTTTGGAGTGAGTTAAACAAGTTAAGAAAGCCTAGGGAAAATATGGATTTGTCAGTTAAAAACAGAGTAGGGGAGTTAGTAGATGGGGAGATGGAGGTATTGGGTAGATGGCGAGAATATTTTGAGGAACTTTTAAATGTTAAGGAAGAAACAGAGGCAGTAATTTCATGCACTGGTCAGGGAGGTATACCATCTTTTAGGAGTGAAGAAGAGCAGAATGTAAGTGTGGGGGAGGTACGTGAGGCATTACGTAAAATGAAAGGGGGTAAAGCAGCTGGAACTGATGGGATCATGACAGAAATGTTAAAAGCAGGGGGGGATATAGTGTTGGAGTGGTTGGTACTTTTGTTTAATAAATGTATGAAAGAGGGGAAGGTACCTAGGGATTGGCAGAGAGCATGTATAGTCCCTTTATATAAAGGGAAAGGGGACAAAAGAGACTGTAAAAATTATAGAGGAATAAGCTTACTGAGTATACCAGGAAAAGTGTACGGTAGGGTTATAATTGAAAGAATTAGAGGTAAGACAGAATGTAGGATTGCGGATGAGCAAGGAGGTTTTAGAGTGGGTAGGGGATGTGTAGATCAGGTGTTTACATTGAAGCATATATGTGAACAGTATTTAGATAAAGATAGGGAAGTTTTTATTGCATTTATGGATTTAGAAAAGGCATATGATAGAGTGGATAGAGGAGCAATGTGGCAGATGTTGCAAGTATATGGAATAGGTGGTAAGTTATTAAATGCTGTAAAGAGTTTTTATGAGGATAGTGAGGCTCAGGTTAGGGTGTGTAGAAGAGAGGGAGACTACTTCCCGGTAAAAGTAGGTCTTAGACAGGGATGTGTAATGTCACCATGGTTGTTTAATATATTTATAGATGGGGTTGTAAAGGAAGTAAATGCTAGGGTGTTTGGGAGAGGGGTGGGATTAAATTATGGGGAATCAAATTCAAAATGGGAATTGACACAGTTACTTTTTGCTGATGATACTGTGCTTATGGGAGATTCTAAAGAAAAATTGCAAAGGTTAGTGGATGAGTTTGGGAATGTGTGTAAAGGTAGAAAGTTGAAAGTGAACATAGAAAAGAGTAAGGTGATGAGGGTGTCAAATGATTTGGATAAAGAAAAATTGGATATCAAATTGGGGAGGAGGAGTATGGAAGAAGTGAATGTTTTCAGATACTTGGGAGTTGACGTGTCGGCGGATGGATTTATGAAGGATGAGGTTAATCATAGAATTGATGAGGGAAAAAAGGTGAGTGGTGCGTTGAGGTATATGTGGAGTCAAAAAACGTTATCTATGGAGGCAAAGAAGGGTATGTATGAAAGTATAGTAGTACCAACACTCTTATATGGGTGTGAAGCTTGGGTGGTAAATGCAGCAGCGAGGAGACGGTTGGAGGCAGTGGAGATGTCCTGTTTAAGGGCAATGTGTGGTGTAAATATTATGCAGAAAATTCGGAGTGTGGAAATTAGGAGAAGGTGTGGAGTTAATAAAAGTATTAGTCAGAGGGCAGAGGAGGGGTTGTTGAGGTGGTTTGGTCATTTAGAGAGAATGGATCAAAGTAGAATGACATGGAAAGCATATAAATCTATAGGGGAAGGAAGGCGGGGTAGGGGTCGTCCTCGAAAGGGTTGGAGAGAGGGGGTAAAGGAGGTTTTGTGGGTAAGGGGCTTGGACTTCCAGCAAGCGTGCGTGAGCGTGTTAGATAGGAGTGAATGGAGACGAATGGTACTTGGGACCTGACGATCTGTTGGAGTGTGAGCAGGGTAATATTTAGTGAAGGGATTCAGGGAAACCGGTTATTTTCATATAGTCGGACTTGAGTCCTGGAAATGGGAAGTACAATGCCTGCACTTTAAAGGAGGGGTTTGGGATATTGGCAGTTTGGAGGGATATGTTGTGTATCTTTATATGTGTATGCTTCTAGACTGTTGTATTCTGAGCACCTCTGCAAAAACAGTGATAATGTGCGAGTGTGGTGAAAGTGTTGAATGATGATGAAAGTATTTTCTTTTTGGGGATTTTCTTTCTTTTTTTGGGTCACCCTGCCTCGGTGGGAGACGGCCGACTTGTTGAAAAAAAAAAAAAAAAAAAATAATGAGCAAGCTTCAGTTCCCTAAATTAATAATAATAGTTATTAATTTACAAAGAAAGGTAAGGAACCTAGGAGTCACGAGTGGCAACACTGTCACCAGAACAACACCCAGTGGCAGAAAACCCTTACAAATTTCTATTTACATTCAGTATTTTAAATACTTGCAATTATTTTTAATTTCCTGTGTGTGTCTTAATAATTAAATTCTCAAGTCTTGTAAAATATTCTTTTCAATTTAGGAGGCCAGGTCTGGGACCAGATCATGGAGCTGATGAGCCTTGGGACCATTAATAAATATATGTGACACTGTACAATTTAGATACATGGAGAGGAAAATGTTAAAATAGTTGTTTATATTTGTTAGATCAAAATTAGCACATGCAGTAGTGGAACTGCATTCACACTGGAAAAAATATATAGACAGGCTAAAAGAGACCAAAGATGAGCTAAGAAAAAACAAACACGGAGAACTGATGGCATGGGAGGTTATTTACATTAAGAGTGTGACCAGGTCTTCCCCATAAGACAATGGCCTCACCTGTAGGCTGACTGTGAGACAGACAGCAAAGAACCTGCAGCATGCCACATTTTCCCTAAATTTACTCCCGCTAAATGATAATACAGCGTGCACATCGAAAATATGCCGCAATTTTCCGACGATGTTATCAGAAAAGCATTAATAGGTCACGTATTAATCAATGGCCTACTCTATTACAGAGAGAGAATTGTGCATTATTCTTAAGTCACAACTCTCATGAATTAAAGGGTTCATCTTCAAGTTAAAAAAGAAAAAAAAACATCTCTTACCTGCTACAGTAATAATATTGTACGTATTACTTACCCTGGAACCTCCATCACCCAATGGCTCTTCTGAAGGGGAAATTGAACCACTGATACATTTTAGTTTTTTCTTCTTAACTTTCCACTGCTCTCGGTGCTTCTCGCTTTGCTCAAGAAATTTCAAGAAGTCGTCAGTTACCTCCATGCCCTCCTCATCAGCATCTTCAATGTGCATCCCTTGACTCATCTGAGAGTGCAACAGCTCTGTGTCACTCAGACCTCCTTGATTATTGTTACTGGCTAATTCCCTTAGTCTCCTATTCCTCATTTTCCTTTTCCTCTTCTGCCTGTTTCTGTTGGCTCTTGCAATCTCAGCTGAGTTTCTGGTCGAACACGAGGAAGAACAGTGTTTTTTAACTGAAAAATTCTCTGAATGCCTATCTTGAGAATTGTTTGCATGTAGATACATTGAGCTCTGCTGAAATATTTAATATGAATTAATCACACAGCATGGAAGACATAAAAACACAATAATAAAATATTTGAGGAATGAAAGATTATATGAGGATAATGAAGAAAAGGGTTTTGGAGGTGGGAAGTATAGTGCCCATAGTCTTAAGAATGGGTGGGGAGGTTGCAGTTCAGGTCATATGAACTGTTGTGTTCATTCACTTCTGGCAGTTAGTGAATAAAAGATGGTGAATGTCCTTTTTTTCCTTTGGGGTCACCTTACCACGGTGGGAAACAGTTGAATTGTTAAAAAAATGAGTAAATAAACATAAAAGAAATGTATGTCCCAGTACTAATCTGTTTTCAAAAGTAATGTAGCTTGAAGCAAAACTGAATAATTACAATTTATTACTCTACATCTTCACAAGTCTTAGTTGTTATACATGTCTCTCACTCTGTGGGATGACTGGCCCATTTTTAAATACCTACACAATGCATGCTATTTGCTGTTTGTTTGCCAATTTACCTTCTTGTGGTGAATGTGTCTAGAATGAATAATTTTGTTAATCTGTAGATACTTTCAGACCCACTGTACTGTCATCTGGTCCTACTGTTATTTTTCTTTACTTCCTCATTAGATACCTTACATAGCTTAATCATGATTGGCTGCTGGGGTTTAAATCAACTACATCAAAAGTGTCCTATTTTGTAAACAATCTGGAACCTCATATTAAACATCTACTGTATATTTTCTCTTCCAATTTGATCATACAGTGGAACCTCAAATTTCGAACGTATCACTTATCGAACTCTTCGAAAATCGACCGCTTTTTTCGAACCAACTTTGTCCCTATTATTGAACTCGCCCCTTCTTTCGAACCGCCGGGTACCGGACCTGTCCACCAGGCCGCTCTGTTTGCATTCCCGCACAGGCACCGTGAGCTAGTCTGGTTTTGTTGATGCTTGAGTGAGCACTAACCTGCAGTCTCATTCAAACATTTTACAATTAATTCATTGTGTTTAGTGCTTGTGGGACTGTGAAATAAGCTACCATGGGCCCAAAGAAACTTGCTAGTGGTACCCCTGTGGTAAAGAAAGTGAGAAACACCATAGATGTGAAGGAGGAAATACAGGTCTCCCTCAACATTCGCGAGGGTTGAAAAATTGCAAATGTTTGGTGACCCAATATATTGTAGGGAAATATAATACAATACTGCTTCCTTAACCTATTGAACCATGAACAGTCATAAAATACATGAAAACATAAAATATTGTACTAGTGCCAGCCCTTTGGTAAAGAAGATGAGAAAAACTATAGAATTCAAGAAAGAACTCATAGCAGAGTACCAAAGTGTAGGAGGAAGAGAGAGGGGAGAATGTGCCTTCATTCTAGAGTATATGTCATGTTTCTATGCTATTAACATTCATATTAGATGAATTGTGATAGATAAATAAGCTGCAGAATTGATATTAGTGTCATATTGCAGGACTATCTTGACTTATCTCCAAACCAACTCTGCCACCGCCACAATTCCAAACATATGTAATGACATTTTAAATATGATTGGGCGGCTGGGAATTAGCGAATGTTCGAAGCCCATGAAGGTGGAAAACGTGAATGTTGACGGAGACCTGTAATACAGAAGTATGAGAGTGGTGTGCGACTTGTTGAGCTTGTCAGGATGTACGGAAAAAACAAGTCGACCATTGCTTCTATCCTTGCAAAGAAAGAACAAATCAAGGAAGCTGATGTTGTGAAAGGTGTTAATATTCTAACCAAAAAAAAGACCACAGACAATTGATCAGGTTGAGAAGTTGTTGCTGGTATGGGTCAAGGATAAAGAGATGGCAGGTGATAATGTTTCAGAGACGATTATCTGTAAAAAGGCAAGGAAGTTGCATGCTGATCTGGTACAGAAAACTCCTGGAACCAGTGCTAATAGTGAATATAAGGCCAGCAGAGGCTGGTTTGACAGATTTAAGAAGTGTAGTGGCATATACAATGTTGTAAGGCATGGTGAGGCAGCTAGTTCAGACAAACGGGCAGCTGAGAAGTTTGTACAGGAGTTTCTGGTTTACATAGACACTGAAAAATTCAAACCCCAACAAGTGTTCAATTGTGACGAAACAGGCCTGTTTTGGAAGAAAATGCCAAAGAGGACTTACATTACTCAGGAGGAAAAGGCACTACCAGGACACAAGCCTATGAAAGACAGGCTAACTCTTTTATTCTGTGCTAATGCTAGTGGTGAGTTTAAAGTGAAGCCTTTACTTGTGTATCATTCAGAAAATCCCAGAGTGTTTAAGAAAAACAATGTCGTCAAGAATAGACTGTGTGTATTGTGGAAAGCAAATAATAAGGCATGGGTCACAAGGCAAATTTTCAAAGAGTGGGTCTATGAAGTGTTTGGCCCCAGTGTGAGAAAATACCTCCTAAACAATAATTTGCCACTCAAGTGCCTCCTGTTAATGGACAATGTTCCTGCTCATCCTCCAAACTTGGTAGACCTACTGTCTAGGGACTACAGTTTCATCACAGTGAAGTTCTTGCCTCCTAACACCACTCCTCTCCTCCAGTCCATGGACCAGCAGGTCATTTCTAACTTCAAAAAACTCTACACAAAAGCAGTGTTTGAAAAGTGCTTTGAAGTGTCCACAGACACTAAGTTGACCCTAAGAGAGCTCTGGAGGAATCACCTCAATATCTACAGCTCCATAAGCCTTATAGGTAAGGCTTGGGAGGGAGTGACTTCCAGGACTTTGAACTCTGCTTGGAGACAACTGTGACCAGATTGTGTCCAAAATAGGGATTTGAAGGGTTTGAGGCTGACCATGACCCAGCTGACCCTCTGCCTGTTGAGGACTATATTGTGGCATTGGGAAACACCCTGGGGCTGGAGGCAAGTAGCGACGATGTGGAAGAGTTGGTGGAGGACCACATGGAAGAGCTAACCACTGAAGAGCTGGAAAAGCTTCATCTGGAACAGTATCAGACCACAGCTCAGGAACTTGCTTCAGAGGAGGAGGAAGAAGGAGTGGATGAGGTGCGTTCTTCAAAGATTAAGGAGATTTGTGCCAAGTGGAATGATGTCCAAATGTTTGTAGAGAAGTACCACCCTGAGCAAGCTGAAACAAGCCATCTTTGCAACAAGTTCAATGATAGAACCATGTCCCATTTTAGGGAAATCTTAAAGAGGCGCCAAACACAGAGGACTGTGGACAGTTATTTTGTGAGACAGGGGTCCAGTGACTTTCAAGCTGGTCCTAGTGGCATTAAAGGCAGAGAAGGGAAATAACCCCAGAGAGGGCTTTGATACCTAAAGTCCTTATAGAGAGGGATTCCCCTTCCAAACACTAACCCCAACTCCCTCTCTCCTCCTCCCTATCTTCCAGATGCCATCACCAATCTTCAATAAAGTAAAAATGTTATTTTATATGTTTATTTATATTTATTAATAATTGTACACTATATCAGTTGTGTGTATGTAAAACTATAATGTAATACTATCTATAAAATGTATTTTTTTGTGAATATTTTTGGTTTTCTGGAATGGAAAAATTGTATTTCCATTATTTCTTATGGGAAATATGGCTTCGCCTTTCAAACTTTTCGACTTTAGAACTAGCTCCTGGAACAGATTAAGTTCGAAATTTGAGGTTCCACTGGAGAGTACCTGGAGAGAGTTCCGGGGGTCAACGCCCCCGCGGCCCGGTCTGTGACCAGGCCTCCTGGTGGATCAGAGCCTGATCAACCAGGAATGAACTTATCAGCAGACAGGTCTATGAAAGATGAGGTGAACCATAGATTTGACCAGGACAGTGGCCCCTGGTCTGGTGGCAAAAGCTTTCGCTTCACATGGTGAGGGTCCAGATTCAATTCCTGGCAAGGCTAGAAACA
This sequence comes from Cherax quadricarinatus, assembly GCF_038502225.1. Lineage (NCBI taxonomy): Eukaryota > Metazoa > Arthropoda > Malacostraca > Decapoda > Parastacidae > Cherax > Cherax quadricarinatus. The sequence continues at coordinate 8,047,591 of NC_091362.1, read as the reverse complement.
TTGGGTGTGTTTCCTTACACCAGTTGTCTATGTTCACCCATCAGTATTAATGGATACCTGGGTGTTAGTCGACTGGTGTGGGTTGCATCCTGGGATAAAACTGACCTAATTTGCCTGAAATGCTCTGCATATTCCAGTAGTATGTCACTGATGTCAGCTAGGCCTGTATACCTTGTACATGTACTTGTAGAAATAAAGATATTATTATTATTATTATTATTATTATTATTATATTATTATTATTATTATTATTATTTTTATATTATTATTATTATTATTATTATAGGAGAAAAAGGTGGCATCTCTGAAGACAAAAAACGTAATCCATGGAGGTTAGAAGATAAATGTACCAGAGTACAGTGGACCCTCAGCTAACGATGGCATCAGCTAACGTTAAATCCAGCTAACGATACATTTTAACGCAAAAATTTTGCCTCACCTGGAGTTTACCTGGAGAGTTCCGGGGGTCAATGCCCCCACGGCCCGGTCTGTGACCAGGCCTCCTGGTGGATCAGAGCCTGATCAACCAGGCTGTCACTGCTGGCTGCACGCAATCCAACGTACGAGCCACAGCCCGGCTGATCAGGTACCGACTTTAGGTGTTTGTCCAGTGCCTGCTTGAAGACAGCCAGGGGTCTATTGGTAATCCCCCTTATGTATGCTGGGAGGCAGCTGAACAGTCTCGGGCCCCTGACACTTATTGTATTGTCTCTTAACGTGCTAGTGACACCCCGGCTTTTCATTGGAGGGATGTTGCATTGTCTGCTGAGTCTTTTGCTTTTGTTGTGAGTGATTTTCGTGTGAAAGTTCGGTACTAGTCCCTCTAGGATTTTCCAGGTGTATATAATCATGTACATGTATTTCTCCCGCCTACGTTCCAGGGAGTACAGGCTCAGGAAATTCAAGCGCTCCCAGTAATTGAGGTGTTTTACTCTCCGTTATGCGTGCCGTGAAGGTTCTCTGTACATTTTCTAGGTCAGCAATTTCACCTGCCTTAAAGGTGCTGTTAGTGTGCAGCAATATTCCAGCCTAGATAGAACAAGTGACCTGAAGAGTGTCATCATGGGCTTGGCATCGTTCGAGACGCGTCCACGTGTGGCCTGAGCGCGCCTCAGTTGTCCCGTGGGTGCCAGTGTTTACAAGCCAGCCAGTGCGGTCACATCCACGCACACAATCGGAGCATTTCATATTATCACAGCGTTTTTAGTGATTGTACCTGCAAAATAAGTCACCATGGGCCCCAAGAAAGCTTCTAGTGCCAACCCTGTGATAAAAAGGGTGAGAATTAGTATGGAAATTAAGAAAGATTTTGAAGGGTTTGGGGCTAACCCTGAGATGCCTATGCCAGTTGTGGAATCCATTGTGCCTACTTTAAAAATTAAGGAAATGTGTGCAAAGTGGGTTGAACTGCAAACCTTTATGGATGAAAATCACCCTAACACAGCTATTGCAAGCCATGCTGGTGACAATTACAATGACAATGTTGTGGCCCATTTTAGGCAAATCTTAAAGGAACGGGAGGTACAGACCTCTATAGACAGATTTGTTGTGTGACAGAGGTCCAGTGACTCTCAAGCTGGTCCTAGCAGCATTAAAAGAAGGGAAGTAACCCTGGAAAAGGGCTTGATACCTCAAGTCCTAATGGAAGGGGATTCCCCTTCTAAACATTAACAACTTCTACACTCTCCCCTCCTCCCATCCCATCAATCATCACCAGATCTTCAATAAAGGTAAGTGTCAGTTTGTGTGTATTAAAATTAATATTTCATGTGGTAAAAAAATTTTTTTTTTCATACTCTGGGGTGTCTTGCACAGATTAATTTGATTTCCATTATTTCTTATGGGGAAAATTAATTCAGCTAACGATAATTTCAGCTAACGATGAGCTTTCAGGAACGGATTAATATCGTTAGCTGAGGGACCACTGTGTAGTGGTACCAACAATGTTGAATGTATGTGAGGCATAAATTTTAATCATTGCAGCAAGGAGGAGGAGGAGGTTGGAGACAGTGGGGATGTTATGGGGAATGTGTGGTGTGAATATTATGCACAGAACTTACATCCTGGAGATTAGAATGTGTGGGGTTACCAAAAGCATTACTGAAAGGGCAGAGGAGGGGGTTGTTGAGGTGGTTTAGACATATAGAAAGGATAGAGCAGAACAGGATGTCTAAAAGGGTATATAAATCTTTGGTAGAAAGATAGAGGGATAGGGTCATCCCAGGAAGGGTTGAAGAGAGGGGTAAGCAAGACTTTTAATACTAGGGGCTTGGGCATCCAACAGTTTTGTGTGAATATATTAGAAAGGAGTAAGTGGAGGCATGTGGTTTTCACGATTTGATGTGCTGTTGGAGTGAGAGCATGGTGACATTTATTAACGGATTCAGGGACACTGGTTAGTTGGACTTGAGTCCCGAGGGTGGGAAGTACAGTGCTTGCACTCTGAAGGTGGGGTAGGGATGTAGTTCAGAGGTTTATCTTAGTTGTGATGCCAGCATGCTTCTGGCAAGATGGTGATTGAATGAATGATGGTAAAAGTGTTTCTCCTTCTTTTGGTCAACCAACATTGGTGGGAAACAGCTAATGCATTACAAAAAAAACTTTGGATACTCCATCTACCATATATTTGCTCATTTAAAACATGTGAGACATTCTCCCAAAAGCAATGAATAAAAACAAGTTCAAATCTAAAAAGTATTAAGGAATGTGTAGCAAGTTACTGTTACTGTGTGATAAATGGTTTGAAAACACATGGGAATCTTTACTGAAGAAACGTTTCGTCACACAGTGGCTTCATCAGTCCAATACAAAGCAGGAAGGTATAAGGAGAGGAGGAGTTTGAGGTAATCAGTCCCTCAGCCTGGAATCGATGTGTTCAGTCTATCACTCTTGTAGGAAGTACAGCATACAGCCAGAGAAGTGGCTTATATACTGCAGTCAGATGAGTCAAAGCAGGAGGAGGTGGGATCACAGTGGGACCATCCACTAGTGTAAGTAGGTCTTCGTCCAAAGGTTGGACAAGTGTTGAAGAATTCTTTGTATCAAGATCCCATGATGTTGCAGTGTCTGACAGATGTGATAAATGGTTATGAAAACTGACAAGTTGAAGAATTGAGACACTTATGCAACATATGTATATGTTGTTACAGCATCAAGTCAATGCAATGAGGGATTCCTAAGTTACTCTGCCAAAAAGTAAAAATACAATGATACCCAATTGAGCACCCTGTGTCTTAAAATATGAGGAAAAATCATAAAAACACTGGCTAACAGCACAAAGTAACCCACACTGAGAAAATAAAATAGAGAATATGAAAAGAATTACATATTTCAGCCTACTTAAAAAAAAATGCATGAACAGTAGGCAAAAATACACTGTACATCTTCTGTTGTGTTTTCCATGTTGGTTTGTTTGTCACAATATGGCATATGCAGTGCTGTGTTTTTATTCCAAGTTAGAACATTATGTACCACTTACTAGATTAGAGAGTGCAGCCTTGGTATGAGCTGCAACATATCTTGCTTTCACAATAGCATCATGGTGAGCTGTCATGATCATGGTGTTGTAGTGTTGCCAAAATTGACCATATTTAGCATCACTGTACCAAAGTTTGTTCAAACCTTTGGTACAATTCTTTTCTTTTTCATCAGGCATCTGTGGAAAATATTCCATAATTAAATGCTGTACCAATAAATGTTTATACAATAATTTAATGGGTAACATACGTAGATGATACAAAGAGTGATCAGCTTTACATAAGAGGTTTTTTAATTTTTAACCCACCAACCATCTTCCAATGAGGTAAGGTAACCCTGAAAAAGAAGAAACACTTTCACCATCACTCGGTCCATCAATGTCTTGCTAAAGGCAAGCCGATACTACATTTCAGATACCCCTCCACTAAGTTGTAGAAGTAGTTGTAGCAGCTACTACAACTACTTCTAAAACTTACCCATCCCTTTGGGTATGACCTACTTCCACTGGGGAATCCCGCCTACCAGTGACTATGCCCTTGTCTGCTACCCGTCCCTTTCCACCTGACGATTAGTATATAAGCACCAGCCTCCCTGCCTGTGCTCCAAAAGCTACACAACTACGGTGCTCTTCACACCAACTCCAAGGCTGAGGGACTGATTACCTCATCTTTTGAATAGAATTCTACTGTTTTCAAATTATGTCCTAGAATCTGTATTGATAAAGCCACTGGATGGCAAAACATCTACAATAAAGATACCCAAATGTTGCACATGTCTAAATCTTCACAGGTATAACTACTACTACTATCCCTATCGGCAATTTTCTAAGGTTCGATTTAGGTACATTATGACTTACGACAGGTTGGTTGGAACCAAGCTTAGCCATAAGTCGGATGGTACCTGTATATACAATATACGTATCTTTAAAACACTTGAAATTCTGGAAAATTTCCATACATAATCAAAAGACAGAGCTCATGGAGGATGCAAACAAACAGAGTGGTGCACGGACAATGTAATGGCAAATCAGGGAGCTGTATAAAAGAATTTTTGGTCAGAAAATGAGATGTCAGTATTAACAAAGTAAAGTGAAGTGCTGTAAAGTAGGGCCCTACTGCTGTCAGCATATTTCAAATACACTAGCCATGATGCCATGGACTTTCAAATACTTGCTATGTCAAGGTATTTCAAACCCTTGGTTAGGTCAGAGTGTACCCTACCCTGCAGTTAGAGATGTACCTTCAGGCAGTCAAGATCTCAGACAGCAGGCTGGGCTTCCAACCACGTATAGAGGAAGAGGAGCGATTGGTGGAATGATGATGTAAAGAGAGTAGTAAGGGAGAAAAAGTTAGCATATGAGAAGTTTTTACAAAGCAGAAGTGAGGCAAGGAGGGAAGAGTATATGGAGAAAAAGAGAGAGGTTAAGAGAGTGGTGAAGCAATGTAAAAAGAGAGCAAATGAGAGAGTGGGTGAGATGTTATCAACAAATTTTGTTGAAAATAAGAAAAAGTTTTGGAGTGAGATTAACAAGTTAAGGAAGCCTAGAGAACAAATGGATTTGTCAGTTAAAAATAGGAGAGGAGAGTTATTAAATGGAGAGTTAGAGGTATTGGGAAGATGGAGGGAATATTTTGAGGAACTGTTAAATGTTGATGAAGATAGGGAAGCTGTGATTTCGTGTATAGGACAAGGAGGAATAACGTCTTGTAGGAGTGAGGAAGAGCCAGTTGCGAGTGTGGGGGAAGTTCGTGAGGCAGTAGGTAAAATGAAAGGGGGTAAGGCAGCTGGGATTGATGGGATAAAGATAGAAATGTTAAAAGCAGGTGGGGATATAGTTTTGGAGTGGTTGTTGCTATTATTTAATAAATGTATGGAAGAGGGTAAGGTACCTAGGGATTGGCAGAGAGCATGCATAGTTCCTTTGTATAAAGGCAAAGGGGACAAAAGAGAGTGCAAAAATTATAGGGGGATAAGTCTGTTGAGTATACCTGGTAAAGTGTATGGTAGAGTTATTATTGAAAGAATTAAGAGTAAGACAGAGAATAGGATAGCAGATGAACAAGGAGGTTTTAGGAAAGGTAGGGGGTGTGTGGACCAGGTGTTTACAGTGAAACATATAAGTGAACAGTATTTAGATAAGGTTAAAAAGGTTTTTGTGGCATTTATGGATTTGGAAAAGGCATATGACAGGGTGGATAGGGGAGCAATGTGGCAGATGTTGAAGGTGTATGGTATAGGAGGTAGGTTACTGAAAGCAGTGAAGAGTTTTTACAAGGATAGTGAGGCTCAAGTTAGAGTATGTAGGAAAGAGGGAGACTATTTCCCAGTAAAAGTAGGCCTTAGACAAGGATGTGATGTCACCGTGGTTGTTTAATATATTTATAGATGGGGTTGTAAGAGAAGTAAATGCGAGGGTCTTGGCAAGAGGCGTGGAGTTAAAAGATAAAGAATCACACATAAAGTGGGAGTTGTCACAGTTGCTCTTTGCTGATGACACTGTGCTCTTGGGAGATTCTAAAGAGAAGTTCCAGAGGCTGGTGGAAGAATTTGGTAGGGTATGTAATAGAAGCATCAGGGAAGAGAGAGGTGAAGGTTTATAAACTAAAAGAGGAGGCAGTTAGGGAAAGATATAAACAGCTATTGGAGGATAGATGGGCTAATGAGAGCATAGGCAATGGGGTCGAAGAGGTATGGGGTAGGTTTAAAAATGTAGTGTTAGAGTGTTCAGCAGAAGTTTGTGGTTACAGGAAAGTGGGTGCGGGAGGGAAGAGGAGCGATTGGTGGAATGATGATGTAAAGAGAGTAGTAAGGGAGAAAAAGTTAGCATATGAGAAGTTTTTACAAAGTAGAAGTGATGCAAGGAGGGAAGAGTATATGGAGAAAAAGAGAGAGGTTAAGAGAGTGGTGAAGCAATGTAAAAAGAGAGCAAATGAGAGAGTGGGTGAGATGTTATCAACAAATTTTGTTGAAAATAAGAAAAAGTTTTGGAGTGAGATTAACAAGTTAAGGAAGCCTAGAGAGCAAATGGATTTGTCAGTTAAAAATAGGAGAGGAGAGTTATTAAATGGAGAGTTAGAGGTATTGGGAAGATGGAGGGAATATTTTGAGGAATTGTTAAATGTTGATGAAGATAGGGAAGCTGTGATTTCGTGTATGGGGCAAGGAGGAATAACATCTTGTAGGAGTGAGGAAGAGCCAGTTGTGAGTGTGGGGGAAGTTCGTGAGGCAGTAGGTAAAATGAAAGGGGGTAAGGCAGCCGGGATTGATGGGATAAAAAGATAGAAATGTTAAAAGCAGGTGGGGATATAGTTTTGGAGTGGTTGGTGCAATTATTTAATAAATGTATGGAAGAGGGTAAGGTACCTAGGGATTGGCAGAGAGCATGCATAGTTCCTTTGTATAAAGGCAAAGGGGACAAAAGAGTGCAAAAATTATAGGGGGATAAGTCTGTTGAGTATACCTGGTAAAGTGTATGGTAGAGTTATTATTGAGAGAATTAAAAGTAAGACGGAGAATAGGATAGCAGATGAACAAGGAGGCTTTAGGAAAGGTAGGGGGTGTGTGGACCAGGTGTTTACAGTGAAACATATAAGTGAACAGTATTTAGATAAGGCTAAAGAGGTCTTTGTGGCATTTATGGATTTGGAAAAGGCGTATGACAGGGTGGATAGGGGGGCAATGTGGCAGATGTTGCAGGTGTATGGTGTAGGAGGTAGGTTACTGAAAGCAGTGAAGAGTTTCTACGAGGATAGTGAGACTCAAGTTAGAGTACATAGGAAAGAGGGAAATTATTTCCCAGTAAAAGTAGGCCTTAGACAAGGATGTGTGATGTCACCGTGGTTGTTTAATATATTTATAGATGGGGTTGTAAGAGAAGTAAATGCGAGGGTCTTGACAAGAGGCGTGGAGTTAAAAGATAAAGAATCACACAAAGTGGGAGTTGTCACAGGTGCTCTTTGCTGATGACACTGTGCTCTTGGGAGATTCTGAAGAGAAGTTGCAGAGATTGGTGGATGAATTTGGTAGGGTGTGCAAAAGAAGAAAATTAAAAGTGAATACAGGAAAGAGTAAGGTTATGAGGATAACAAAAAGATTAGATGATGAAAGATTGGATATCAGATTGGAGGGAGAGAGTATGGAGGAGGTGAATGTATTCAGATATTTGGGAGTGGACGTGTCAGCGGATGGGTCTATGAAGGATGAGGTGAATCATAGAATTGATGAGGGGAAAAGGGTGAGTGGTGCACTTAGGAGTCTGTGGAGACAAAGAACTTTGTCTTTGGAGGCAAAGAGGGGAATGTATGAGAGTATAATTTTACCAACACTCTTATATGGGTGTGAAGCATGGATGATGAATGTTGCAGCGAGGAGAAGGTTAGAGGCAGTGGAGATGTCACGTCTGAGGGCAATGTGTGGTGTGAATATAATGCAGAGAATTCGTAGTTTGGAAGTTAGGAGGAGGTGCGAGATTACCAAAACTGTTGTCCAGAGGGCTGAGGAAGGGTTGTTGAGGTGGTTCGGACATGTAGAGAGAATGGAGCGAAACAGAATGACTTCAAGAGTGTATCAGTCTGTAGTGGAAGGAAGGCGGGGTAGGGGTCGGCCTAGGAAAGGTTGGAGGGAGGGGGTAAAGGAGGTTTTGTGTGCGAGGGGCTTGGACTTCCAGCAGGCGTGCGTGAGCGTGTTTGATAGGAGTGAATGGAGACGAATGGTTTTTAATACTTGATGTGCTGTTGGAGTGTGAGCAAAGTAACATTTATGAAGGGGTTCAGGGAAACCGGCAGGCCGGACTTGAGCCCTGGAGATGGGAAGTACAGTGCCTGCACCTCTATATCAGCAGGATAGGACCATCTACTAGCAATCAGGAGAAAGCTGACCTCTTTGCCAGACACTGCTTCCAAGATGCAAGTTCCTGATCCAGCAAGGAAACCTCCTCGACTAGCATCAAGAACTGTGTCAAAGTCGACAGGCGGTGCAACATCCCCCCAATGAAAAGCAGGGGCGCCATGAGTATGCTAAGAAAAAATACAATAACTGTTAGGGAGAAGGGGCCAAACTGTTCAACTGCCTCCCAGCATACATAAGAAGGATTACTAATAGACCCCCTGGCTGTCTTCAAGAGGGAGCTGGACATACACCCAAAGTCAGTATGTGACCATACCTTCGAGAGTTTTTCTATTCCAGAAGCCTGACTCATTTGGTGCTAGCCTGGTCAATCAGGCTGCTGCTAGTGGAGGCCTGCTGCCCCACATATCCATCACAGCCTGGTTGATCTGGCACTTGCTAAAGATACTTGTTCAGTTTTCTCTTGAAGACTTCTGCACTTGTTCCAGCAGTGTTTCTGATATCTTCTGGTAAGATGATGAATAACTTAGGGCCACGAATGTTGATACAGTGTTTCCCTATTGTACCCACTGCACCACTTTATTTCACTGGGTTTTTTCTGCACTTCCTGCCATTTCTTTCACTTCAGTACAGTGGAACCTCAAATTTTGAATGTACAGTGGATCCCAGTTAACGATATTTTTTCATTCCAGAAGTATGTTCAGGTGCCAGTACTGACCGAATTTGGTCCCATAAGGAATATTGTGAAGTAGATTAGTCCATTTCAGACCCCCAAACATACATGTACAAACGCACTTACATAAATACACTTACATAATTGGTCGCATTGGGAGGTGATCGTTAAGCGGGGGTCCACTGTATTGCTTATCAAACTCTTCAAAAATCGACTGCTTTTTTCGAAACAACTTTGTCCCCATTATCGGACTCACCTTTTTTCAAACCACTGGGTACTGGCCCTGTCTGCCAGCCCGCTCTGTCTGCGTCCATGCGCAGGCGCCGTGAGCCAGTCTGGTTTTGTTGATGCTTAAGTGAACAATAACCTGCAGTCTCATTCAAACATTTTATGATTAATTCATTGTGTTTAGTGCTTGTGGGACTGTGAAATAAGCTACCATGGGCCCAAAGAAACTTGCTAGTGGTACCCCTGTGGTAAAGAAAGTGAGAAACACCATAGATGTGAAGAAGGAAATAATACAGAAGTATGAGAGTGGTGTGAAACTTTTTGAGCTTGCCAGGATGTATGGAAAAAAAAGTCGACCATCGCTTCTATCCTGGCAAAGAAAGAACAAATCAAGGAAGCTGATGTTGCAAAAGGTGTTAATATGCTAACCAAAAAAAAGACCACAGACAATCGATCAGGTTGAGAAGTTGTTGCTGGTGTGGATCAAGGATAGAGAGATGGCAGGTGAGTGTTTCAGAGACGATTATTTTGTGAAAAGGCAAGGAAGTTGCATGCCGATTCAAAGATTAAGGAGATCTGCGCCAAGTGGAATGATGTCCAAATGTTTGTGGAGAAGTACCACCCTGAGCTAGCTGAAACAAGCCATCTCTGCAACAAGTTCAGTGAAAGAACCATGTCCCATTTTAGGGAAATCTTAAAGAGGTGCCAGAAACAGAGGACTGTGGACAGTTATTTTGTGAGACAAGGGTCCAGTGACTCTCAAGCTGGTCCTAGTGGCATTAAAGGCAGAGAAGGGAAATAACTCCAGAGAGGGCTTTGATACCTAAAGTCCTTATGGAGGGGGATTCCCCTTCCAAACACAAACCCCAACTCCCTCTCTCCTCCTCCCTATCTTCCAGATGCCATCACCAATCTTCAATAAAGGTAAATAAAAATATTATTTTATATGTTTATTTAAATTTATTAATACATAATTGTACACTATATTTGTTGTATGTAAAACTATAATTAATCTCTATAAAATGTATTTTTTTTTGTGTGAATATTTTTGGGTTTCTGGAACGGATTAATTGTATTTCCATTATTTCTTATGGGAAATATTGCTTTGCTTTTCAAACTTTTCGAATTTAGAACTAGCTCCTGGAACACATTAAGTTTGAAATTTGAGGTTCCACTGTATGTTGTTATGGCAGTGTGCATATTTAGGACCAGGCCCTCGAGTACCTTCCAGGTATGTATATTATCATGTAACTCTCTCTCCTCCACTCCAGTGAGTACATATTCAAGACTCTGAGACATTCCCAGTAATTTAAATGCTTTACTGGCTCTATGTGAGCCGTAAACAATCTCCATATTTCTTCAAGCTCTGATATTTCTCCTGCCTTGAAGGGGTCATAAACAATAAGCAATATTCCAAATGAAGGAGCACTAACAATTTGAAAAGTGACACCATTGGTACTATTTCTTGTTTTGAAGGTTCTCAATACCCACTCCGTCATTCTCCTGGCTGTCATGACCTTTGTCTTATTATGTTCTTTGCAAGAAAGATCAGCTGACATAGTTATTCCCCAGTCTTTCACGTGTTCCTTTCGTTCTATTTGATGATCCTCTTGGGTTTTTATTACAGTGTTCCTTTTGAGTTCTTCGTTCTTTCCATACCTAAGCAGTTGGAACTTATCAAGATTGTAATAAAGTTAATTAAGCACTATTATCATGTCTAGTTTTAAGTAGTTACTATGTACTACGATTAATCTGCCCGAAATGCCCTGGCATGATAGTGGTTTTCTTTGTACTTAGCAAACCAAAATTGTAATTACACAATGTAACCTTTACAAAGAAATCAACATTTATCTGTATCTTTATCTTTATCACCATTGAATGTCATGTTGTTTTCCACTACCTACTGGAAAACACTTCTTTTATCCTCCTGTAATTTTCCAATGTCTTCTACCATTGTGACTTTCTTGCTTATTTTAGTGTCATCTGCAATGATGATACAAAACTGTCACGAGTGTCTTTATCTATGCCTGCTATGAGGATGAGAAACAGAAGCAATGCCAGGACAGTGCCTTGGTGGACTGAGCATTTTTTTTTTTTTTTTTTTTGGCGAGGCACTGGAAGAGTTAAAGGAATACACACAAAGTTACTTGGAATAGTACTCAATGACACAAAAATGGGTGATAATAACAGGGAAACTGAAGCACAAAGGGAAAACTGAAATGTTCCCTAAGATTATAAATATTATCATTTTCCTCACATTCCCCAGTGCCTGATCCAAGGAAAGGGATGATACTTCCAATTCCTTGGATCATAAGCCCTTTGCCAACATCAAGGTATCTTCCTTAGAAGACATTAGCTGTGATTTAAGGAGTGCACTAGTACATACTTCTTGCATTCTCACTTGCGAGAATCAAGTAGAGGAGGGCACCGCTTCTACAGCAGATTAGGTTCTGGGCTACTGCTGTAAAACAAAAATTGCTGCAAAGTGAAAAAGCCTATTTTTCACTCTCAAATGCATATATAATCCTGACAACATGTTTTACACTATCATATGTATTAAATTAGTGAATGGTAAATACATTAATTGTAGGAAATCTGAATAAATGAAGAATGGGTATAAGTGAAAACCACTGCATTAGTGAAGCACTGTAAAGCAAAGCACTGCAAAGCAGGGCCTGCCTGTAATGATACGAATTCTGCACCTGTTAATTCTTTACTAAAAAATGAAGTTTATATGGTTAATGAAGTCAAGTTTTGCTAAACAGGCATCCATCAACCAAATTTTCTTCAAGATACAGTACACTGAGGACATAACAAATGTTTACAAGTTGTATTTTGATAACATAGTTTATTAACCCTTTGAGGGTCCGCCCCATAGTTCTACGGCTTTGAAGACAAGGTCCCAGCTGTAGTACTACGTCATGAGCTCAGCTCACTCAGATAAGCTGTGAGCAGTAAATTTGGGCCTAGATATGAGAGAATGTATCTATGTGGTAAGTGTGCACCATATAAAACAAATCCTGCAGCACTCAGTGCATAATGAGAAAAAAAACAAAAAAAAAACTGACCGTGTTTTTGGATTAGTACAGCGACTTTGTGGTGTATTTTCGCGTGGTTTTTATGGTTGCATTTGTGGTTTCTTGATCTCATTTGACAGAATGGAAAATATATTACAAAAATAGAGATGATTTTGCCTGGTTTTGATACTGAAAATAGCTTGAAATTGAGCTCAAAGCAGCAGAAATGGTAGATTTTTGCCAATGTTTTAGAGTAAACAGTACACAGTACATCCAGTACACGCCAACTGGTGGGTTTAATGTACGTTCACAAATGCTCTGATATTATTTATATAATTATTACAATACTGCATAACAGTAAATCTTCTATTTTCTGGTGTGAATAAAAATTTTGTGAAAAATCAAAATGGATTTCATCTGTAAAACCTGGAAACGTAACTAATAAACAGAGGTAATGTTATTTTAGTGCCAGGAATGCCTGCATTGTTTATTCTGGACCCTATTTTGAAATTGGAATATTTTGAACTTTGTGTGAAATTGGACAAATTACCAATTTCTGATCACTTTATTGGGTAATTGAAAAAATTTATTGGGTAGTGTCTTGTGCTCATTCAATTAATTAGAAGTGATGCTATGCACTGGAATAATGTAATTGGCCTAAAATAGGAGTCAAAGTGGGCAAAATCGCCAATGCATAAATATCGCTGACACAGCAAAATTTGCAATAACATAATTTCATCAATTTTCCATCAAATTTCGTACTTTTTGTTTTATTACCTTAAGAAAAATATTCTCTATCACTTCATAAGAAAAGATAACAAAAAATATTTTTTTGTTATCTTTTGAAAATTCCTGGACCCTGTGGATAAGCCCAAGAACTACAGGACAGACCTTCACAGGGTTGATAAGTTCAAGATCATTACTCCCCCTCAATCAGTCTCAGACCACACCTCCTAAATTAAACAAGGCAATATTACAGGAATAATAACTATTATAAACCACACAAGAAAATAAACAAAGTAAATGCTGAATGTAAGCTGAAGTTTGTAAGGTTTAGTTGCCATATTACTTGTTCATTACAAAGAAAGAAAAGACCAGCAATTCCACCAGTGCAAGCAATTTTTAAAAGGCTACTACTTAGGGATGAGACAATACCAGTGCTTTGCCAACACCAATACCAATACTCAATTTTATGCCAATACCGACATTCAATTTTATCCGGATACCACTACTATCAAAATTAACCAATACGTACTCAAGTTTAGGTTGACAACGATACCATCAAAATTAGCCAATACCTTCACAATTAACTGATACTTTGGAACAGTCCTACAGTTCAACGTATTTCCTGCTTATATGACAGATGGGTTCTATCTCCTTGGATGGATACTGTCTACTACAACACCAGATTTTAAACCTGCCCATCAACATGTGCTAAGACATCATTAATTAAAGGAAACATGACTACATAAACACACCTCCGAGGTGCTCAGGTGCCGCCACTCTGAACTTATCATCTAGGAAGTTGCTCTTCACAAATTCTGTGACATCAGACCTTTATGTCAATTTGTAGTAAACCAATCATGTACCTGTTGTGTAAATCTATAGTTAGAGAAGCACAGAAATACATAAACATTGAATTTTGTCATATTTACCATTCCAAGGATGCAATGCAACAGGAAGGCAACAAGCCAGTGTCTATTTGCTTCTAAGTAAAAAGATACAACAGGTGCAAAACTGCTCCCTGAATCTGAGCGCTGTCATTTATGAGGGGAACACTCACCACTGAGCTACTGGGATGCATATAAATAGGTTGTATTAGGTTAAGTCTGTTTCTTTAATAGGCAGTGTTACTTCTTCACAATCGTGGAAATAACCTACAAGTTGCATCAATTAAGAGAAAGAGTGTATATCAAGGCAGCAGCCATGTAGTGGACAGTATTAAATTCTACTGACACAACAGTGGGGTAACAATCAGTTTATAAATTAGGTTGCTCAAATTTATACAAAAATTCATTTAACCGCAAATAAGCAAACTGAAATTAAAAAGAGTGACATGTCTGGTAATGTGGTTCAATATGTATACACATATTTGTTTGTTTGGGTAACTGGCTGCCAAAGAAAAAACCTTGGTCTTAGAAAGAAGTACTATATAGTACTTGTACAAGCAGAGTCATCATTCAATGGAGTCTCTGGCAGACCTGTTGCACACAAAAATACTGTAGACTAGTCTATGTGCAGATGCCATCATTAGTTAGGCTGTTAGATTATTTTGCATCACTAAACAGTGACATACAGTACAGACATAACTTGCTAATATGGCAGGTTAGGTTCCAGACCGCTGCTGTCAAGTGAATATTCCCTTAAAGAAAATCACAACTTTTTTTTTTCACTTGCCAATGCATATGAAAGCCTAAAAACATGTTTACACAATCATTTATTAAATGCACAAAATGATAGGCTTAAAAAAAGAAAGATGCAACAGCAAAAATATAAAAAATAATGAAAACCATCTTAAGAGTAAGGCAAGTGCCAAAAATAATAAACAGAAATAAAATTGAAAAGTGGTGCATTGGTGAAGTGCTCTAAAGTGAAGCACCTTAAAGCAATGTATGCCTGTACTGCCATATACAGTTGTATAGTGGTATACACACATGAACATCTAAATGAAAAGTACTACACATGGACACCAATGAAATTAAATACTCCAGAGGAACTGTAGGAATAACCTAGGTTAAGTAATCATAGTCTTTTCTATATACAGTGGAGCCCCGGTTTACGATATTATTTCATTCCAGAAGTATGTTCAGGTGCCAGTACTGACCGAATTTGTTCCCATAAGGAATATTGTGAATTAGATTAGTCCATTTCAGACCCCCAAACATACACATACAAATGCACTTACATAAATACACTTACATAATTGGTTGTATTGGGAGCTGATTGTAAACCGGGGGTCCATTGTACTTATTTATGCAATTACAAAAGATGTTGTGTGGAAGGAGAACTGGAATATTCAAAAGTCTTCAGAGAGAAATCCAAATACACACGGTGGTACCTTGACTTACGAGTGCCCCAACTTACAAGTTTTCCAAGTTACGAGCCGTCGCTTGGTCGAGTTTTTGCTTTGAGTTGCGAGCCAATATCCAGGTTATGAGTGAGTCAAATCCAATTCTGTACCCAGAGGAATGTCAGGTACTTCGTCCCATCCCACATGCTCTTCCAAGACATAACTGGAAGGATAATACTCCCACACTAATCCCAGATTGTAGTGAGGCACCTCGTCCCTTGTTGGTTTGTGTAAAAATCCAGGGAAGAGGTAACCTCCATTTCAACACTCAGAGTTTTTCCAGAAACATTAAGGGAGACCTCCGTGATACTTACCTGCCTCACCGAGGTTCCTTCAGTGGGTGGAGTAGTGATGGTGGTGGGTGGAGTTGTGACAGTGGTGAGTGTAGTGATAGTGGTGGGTGGAGTAGTGAGGGTGGTGGGTGGAGCAGTGATGGTGGTGGATGGAGTTGTGACAGTAGTGAGTGTAGTGATAGTGGTGGGTGGAGTAGTGAGGGTGGTGGGTGGAGCAGTGATGGTGGTGGATGGAGTTGTGACAGTAGTGAGTGTAGTGATAGTGGTGGGTGGAGTAGTGAGGGTGGTGGGTGGAGCAGTGATGGTGGTGGATGGAGTTGTGACAGTAGTGAGTGTAGTGATAGTGGTGGGTGGAGTAGTGAGGGTGGTGGGTGGAGCAGTGATGGTGGTGGATGGAGTTGTGACAGTAGTGAGTGGAGTAGTGATAGTGGTGGGTGGAGTAGTGAGGGTGGTGGGTGGAGAAGTGATGGTGGTGGGTGGAGAAGTGATGGTGGTGGGTGGAGTAGTGATAATGTGGTTAGAGTAGTGAAGGTGGTGGGTGAAGCAGTGAAGGTGGTGGGTAAGTAGTGAAGGTGGCGGGTGAAGTAGTGATAATGGTGGGTGGAGTAGTGAGGGTGGTGGGTGGAGAAGTGAAGGTGGAGGGTAGAGTAGTGAAGAGTGTAGCAAGTGAAGGTGGAGGGTAGAGTAGTGAAGAGTGTAGCAAGTGAAGGTGGAGGGTAGAGTAGTGAAGAGTGTAGCAAGTAAGTTGTTTTCCAGCCTCCACCTCTGCCAGCATCTTCTGTCATTCCAAGTTGTCTGAATTTCAAGGTAAATACACTCTATAAAACCAGTTTATTTCTTTACATTCTGTTTTATTATGTTTTTATACAATATTTTTATTTATAAATACATTTTTTTATTTAAAAATGCATAACAAAAAAACTGGAGTGGTTTTTTGGTGGCTGTAACGGATTAATGACATTTCAATTAATTTCAATGAGGAAAATTGATTTGATATATGAGCAAATTGAGTTACGAGCTCTGTCACAGAACGAATTAAACTGTAATAATAATAACAAAAAATCTTTATCTCTACAAGTACATGTACAGGTATACAGGCCTAGATGATATCACTGACATACTACTATGTAGTACAGTGGACCCCCGGTTAACGATTTTAATCCGTGCAAGAGGGATAATTGTTATGCGAAATAATCGTTATGCGAATGAATTTTCCCCATAAGAAATAATGGAAATAAAATTAATCCGTGCAAGACGCCCAAAAGTATGAAAAAAATTTTTTTTTACCACATGAAATGTTAATTTTAATACACACAAACTGAAAAAGGCATGCACAATTACATGACACTTACTTTTATTGAAGATCTGGTGATGATTGATGGGATGGGAGGAGGGGAGAGCATTATCTTCTTACTGTTTAGAAGGGGAATCCCCTTCCATTACGACTTGAGGTAGCAAGTCCTTTTCCGGGGTTACTTCCCTTCTTCTTTTAATGCCACTAGGACCAGCTTGAGAGTCACTGGACCTCTGTCGCACAACAAATCTGTCCATAGAGCTCTGTACCTCCCGTTCCTTTACGATTTGTCTAAAATGGGCCACAACATTGTCATTGAAATAGTCACCAGCACGGCTTGCAACAGCTGTGTCAGGGTGATTTTCATCTATAAAGGTTTGCAGTTCAACCCACTGTGCACACATTTCCTTAATCTTTGAAGTAGGCACAATGGATTCCACAACTGGCATAGGCTTCTCAGGGTTAGCCCCAAACCCTTCAAAATCTTTCTTAATTTCCATACTAATTCTCACCCTTTTTACCACAGGGTTGGCACTAGAAGCTTTCTTGGGGCCCATGGTCACTTATTTTCCAGAAACAGCACCGAAAACACTGTAATAATACGAAATATTCCGAGTGTATGCTTGGATGTTACCGCGGAGGCTGGCTGGTAAACAATGGGACGGGCGGCACATGTGAGGGCACATTGGACGCGTCTCGGACGAAAATCGGTGAGCGGGTTTTTAATCGGTATGCGCGGCAAAAATTTTGCGATAAAAGTAAGCGGTATGCGGAAAAATCGCTATGTGATGCCATCGTTATGCGGGGGTCCACTGTATATAGAAAGACCCTTGTTATGCAGAGCATTTTTGGCAAATTAGGTCAATTTTGTCCCAGGATGCGACTCACACCAATCAACTAACACCCACATACCCATTTTACTGATAGGTGAACAGGGACAGCAGGTGCCTTATGAAAACATGTTCTAGTGTTTCCACTCATACCAGGAGATTGATCTCCCAGACCTCAATGTGTGAGCTGAGTGCGCTAGGGATTGTGCTATGGGACACTTCTCCAGGGCTACCATCTAGGGACCTACTGTGAGTGGCTTTTGAATTAAGAGCCCCTCACCAGTATCGAGGAACTTCCCCAGAAGGGTCATTGAATCAAGAGCACCTCACCAATATCAAGGAACCTCCCTTGAGGGGCCCTTGAATCAAGAGTCCCTCACCAGTATCAAGGTACCTCCTTTGAAGGGTTCTTGGATCAAGAGCCCCTCACCAGCATCAATAAATCACACAAGAATGAAGGAACTTTGCAGTAGGCCTACTGGTCCATGGTAGGCAAGACCAATTCACGTCCACCCACACCCACTCACGTACCTATCCAAACTATATTTAAAACAACCTAAAGTTCTTGCCTCAATAACATTACTTGGAAATTTGCTTCATTCATCTACAACTCTACTGCAAAACCAGTATGTACTTCCCAATGTCCTTCTAAACCTAAATTTCTCCAGTTTGAATCCAAGTATTATACTCCAACTTTCACTTGTATACCAGGTCACTGCAAACCAAGACTACAAACCATGCCAAAACTATCTTCAACAACACCAAAAAATCTGGCTGCCATAACACAAGACACAGATCTCTTTTTGATGTACCTCGTGTCCATATCACACTGTGTAAAAACTCTATGCACATAAAGGGCCCCAAAATATGGAATTCATTACCAGAAGATGCTAAAGTAACCCGGTCTGAAAATCAATTTAAGACTCTTCTCAAAAGCCACTTAATCACCCTAGACTAAATGCTAAACACACAGTACTCACATACTCAATATGTATTCCCATATCATAATTTCAACAGTTACTTTTGAACCTTTTATCCATTGTTGACAGGAATATAATTGAATTATTGTTTTCACAAAAAGCCCTTTTGAATATATGAATACAGTGGAACCTCAAATATCGAACTGCTCCCAATGCAACCAACTATGTAAGTGTATTTTTGTAAGTGCTTTTTTAAGTGTATTTTTGAGGATCTGAAAAGAACTAATCTAATTTACATTATTCCTGATGGAAATAAATTCGTTCGGTAACGGCACTCAAACAGCCATCTGGAACAAAGAAAGTTCGATATTTGAGGTTCCACTGTATATTTTTTGTCTTGTATAAACTGGACTCGCTTATAATCAATAACCTACTGTACAACTATGATATAATTAATATTCTACTGTACAACTATGATATAATTCTTAGTGTTAAGTAGTCAGTCGTAGTTAAGTCGGCCCATAATGCCTAGGCATAACAGAGGCTCTCTTTGCATTGCAACCCATTATTGTAAATACATAATTTCAATGTACTATCTGCAAAGACATAAATAAATAAATAAATAAATAAATAACATCAAATCACTAAATAAACACTATGATGACATCTCTGCTCTCCTAGAGTCACTAAAGGCTAATCCAACCTTCATTATTCATGGTGAAATTAGGGTCAACCTTGATCAACACCACCGACACCTACAACTTACTGGGGTACACAATGGCAGACCTGATCAAAAGAATGGGAGAACACCAATCTACTTTTCTAAATTTCACATAAATGTTGTGTTCATTGACTTTCTGTAAATTCTTATACAGGTACAACACCGATTTTCCAGAACCTTTGGTTCCAAAGTCTTCCCAGATTACTGATATTGTGCCTTGAGAGAGCGCAGTATTCCTTGGTCTTGGGGGCTGGATAAGTGGTGGACAGTTTGGTGGTAAATACACTGCCATGGGAATTTCAAGTTCCTGCTCGTAAATTTGTATGGTTCCGAACCATCAGTGTCCGGAAAATCGTTCTACCTGTACTTTGATTTCAACACCTCAATTCAACCACTGCATAATATGCAGGTCACTGAGCAGATGGAATTTTAATATACAGTGGTACCTCGAGTTCTGAACAGCTCCCAACTCGAACAGTTATGTAAGTGTATTTGTGTAAGTGCTTTTGTAAGTGTATTTTTGGGGGTTTGAAACAGACTAATCTAATTTACATTATTCCTTACGGGAACAAATTCGTTGGGTATTGGCACTCAAACAGCCTTCTGGAGTGAGGTACCACTTTGCCTCATTATGATTATGATTGCAATGAATTACTCAAGCTGTATTGACCTAATTTTTATTATAGGTCTAGATATTAGTATTAAGTCAGCCTTATGATTACTTTGCCTGAAATTGTCCCATTATAATTCTACTGAAACCTTCTTAACTTCCTGCTTCTTCACCATCTCTTATAATCGTTCCATAGCCTAAAGATAATGAGCCCAATTAACGTAAGATCACTGAATCAGTTCAAAGTATTAATGCATACTTGAAACTTTATTATTTTCATTTAGCTACATTTCTTTTTGTACATTTAAAAAACTCTTACTCAATAATCAATGTTTAGTTCATAAGTAGTCTGTATGTATTAAGATTAGTCTGACTGAAATGCACCGCATGCTAGTGTTCCAAAATGCCCCAGCATGACAGTAGCTTGCTTTGTACTTAGCAAATCAATATTGTAATTACACACTGTAAACTGTGCAAGGAAATAAACTCATTAATCCTTAACTTAACAATATTTCATTATATGTAAACTACATTTTGTAAATTGCAGAAAAGAAATAAAGTTGTATTGTATTGAAATGCATTTGTATAGTGCTTTCTTCTGGGCCTTTACTGTATCTAATTATATTTAAATAATAATAATATCAAACTCAAAATGCAATCATTTCAAAGGTATAACTACTATATTTGTATGGCTCTTAAGAAATAAATATTAAAAAAAATTTTAATTTTTAATTTAATTACTGCAAGTACTGTCTGGCTAGATATTTTCAACATGCTATTTATGTTACCTTTATTTATTCCCATTTTCCATTTGTATATTTCAATCATTTCTCCCCTAATTACATGCCAAAGAGTGGAAGTTCAATGCCTTCAGCTTATTTTCATAGGAAAAGATTCTAGTACATAAAAACATTCTTCTCTATATACATTCTTGTAATAAGGAGACCAGAAATGAGCAGCATAATCAAAATGTGGCTTAACCAAAGATACGAAGACTGTCAGATAATACACTATCTGTTAACGTGTGCCTTAACATGGTTGCAAAAAAATTACAGCATATTTTCAGTGAACAAGCCATAAAAATAGGTTTACGTTGTTGAGTATATATAAGGGAAAATGTGGCAAACACCACTTTCTTTCCCCTCAGTCTCACAGCAAGCTTCAAAGGCAAGTCCACTGTGTTATGGGGAAGGCCTATGTAATGTACACAACGTCCCTCACCCAGTGCTTCGTTTATGTCTCCATCTACTTTTGATTTTTTTATCATCCCGTCTCATCTCTCGATAATAACAATGGAATGTGAGTAATCCTGGAACTGTAAAGAAGCATAAGCTGGTGTTTTGAAGAAAACAGAGATATTATATTAGATAAGATTAAGGGTTGATCACATGATGGAGACTGCACACCCTATGGCCTCAATGAGGGATCAGTTTGAAAAAGTAAGAAGAATGAAGCAAAGATATGAGCTTGTGCTCATATCTTTGTAATGACACATAGGTCAGAACAGCTAAATGAGACAGAAAAGTTGTTGAGTGGATCGATCAAATAACCATGAAAGGTATACTACTTAATTTCATCTTAATAAGGAAAAAATGTCTTACAGAATTATAAAACTGTGTGTGATGTGGAAAGAAGGCCTTAACAAGAGTGCTTGCTTAGTACACAGCGGTTCCACAAATTCAAATAATGTAGCCAGTTACAAAATATGAAGTTTTCTGGTGAGTGTGCTTCCGCTGGCCACACTGCTGAATATTTCCCTGCTAGGTTACAGGAAATTATTTCTAAGGATGGCTACCAGCCACAGCAAGTGTTTAATGCTGATTAAACAAATCTTTATTGGAAGATGCCAGAATGAATTTACATCAGCAAGCAAGAGAAATGTGCACTGGGATTCAAAGCAGCAAAGAATTGGTTCAGCTTGCTACTTTGAGGTAATGCATCAGGCAATCTTAAGGGTAAGTCAATGGTTATTTACCGCTCAGAATCCCCATGCTTGGAAAGGTTTAGATAAAACCACATTATCAGGTCCTTTGAGGTTAAACAAGTCAGAATGGATGACAGAGGAATTATTTATTGACTAATTTAAGCATCACTTTAATCCCAAAGTCATGTTTTACCTACACAGCAAGAACCTTGCATTCAAAGGTTTTCTTCACTCTTCATAATTCCCAAACTCATCCAGAAGCTTTGGTGGATGTACACCCACATGTAAAAGTTGTGTTTTTACCACCAAATACATCTTTAATACAACCACTGGATCATGGAATTATTAGGACATATAATCCACAGCTCGAAAATAGGAGACTTTAACTTTATCATTATTATGGTAATTCCAGGAGATATTAAAATTAAATGATTTGTGATCAACTTTTCCACACTTTTCGTTAACAAAGATTATCTATCAGAGATTCCTTGTTTGCCAGAACCAAGTCCAGCTAGTTTTTCCTCTACTAGGTTCTGATACAAACTGTTTCAATAAGCAATCCTGGACTATCTCAAGAAAGTTGCTAAACTCCTGATTACCTGTCAAATGCTCCATTTTACTGAACTACAGTTAAAAACCTATCATTAAAAACTACATTTTCATTTTTATTTTCCTGAACAATTTCTTCTCAAAGAAGTTTACTGTTGTCTCTATCGAGATTTTGAAGTCTGCAGATCACACCTAAGATAATGTTTTCATGTACTTTAAGAAACTGTACTTAAACAAATTTTGTGTTTGTCCCTGCCATCTTTATGTCATTTCTGATGCAACAGCTTAAATTGTCCCTGACATACATTGCAACTCTACCATTTTTCTCTTTGACTCTATCACTGTAGAATAATTTATATCCCTGTATGTGGAATTCAGAAGGCATATTCCTATTTTGCAGACTGAATAAAGTTTCAGTTATTGCTATAATATATGTGTTTCTTGCACATGTAATCAGTCTTAGGGCACCTTTTTTATTTTTGATACTCGGGATATTTGTATGATACTAGAGACTTTATGTTATGTAAGACACATATGCAACAGTTAGGTATCTTTATTTCGAACTGTTTCGCCTACACAGTAGGCTTCTTCAGTCGACTACAGAAAAGTTGATAGAAGCAGAAGATACTTGAAGACGATGTAATCAGTCCATCACCCTATAAAATGGTATAAAATACCTGTCGGTATTTTATACCATTTTAATGTTCACTAGAGACTTTATCTTGCTTTTCTTCTGTCTCATTTGGTAGTGCCTCAGCTCACACAATGAGTGTCCATGATTCAATTCCCAGCTCGACTGAAACATTGGGCATGTTTCCTTACATTTGCTGTTCCTGTTCACCTAGCAGTAAATAGGTACCTGGATGTTAGTCGACTGGTGTAGGTGGCATCCTGGGGGACAAGAATTAACGACTACAATGGAAATAAGACACAGTCCTTGTTAACACACTGATAAGTAAGATACATGTGCAGCAGTTCAGTATCTGCCTACATAGTACGTTTCTTCAGTCAAATACAGCGGAGGCAGCAGAAATGTAAAGACGGTGTAATAAGTGTAACACCCTCAAGGATGTAGCTTTGAGGTGGTCAGTCGCTCAGCCTGGAGAAGAGTTCTGCACCATAGTCTGGTACAATGTGAAGCTGCCACCTTTGTATTCCACTGAAGAAGCCTAAGATAAGATAAGATTTTGTTCGGATTTTTAACCCCAGAGGGTTAGCCACCCAGGATAACCCAAGAAAGTCAGTGCGTCATCGAGGACTGTCTAACTTATTTCCATTGGGGTCCTCAATCTTGTCCCCCAGGATGCGATGCACACCAGTCGACTAACACCCAGGTACCTACTTGCTGCTAGGTGAACAGGACAACAGGTGTAAGGAAACGTGTCGAAATGTTTCCACCCGCCGGGAATAGAACCCGGGCCCTCCGTGTGTGAAGCGGGAGCTTTAGCCACCAGGCCACCGGGCCTACTGTGTAGGCGAAACGTTTCTGAATAAAGATACCTTACTGTTGCACGTTTTATCAACTTGTAGGTATTGTATACCATTATTATACTGATGACGCACTGACTTTATTAGGTTAACCTTGGATAACTCTCCCCGGGTTAATAAAAATGAACAAACCCTATCCTCTCCTATTAATTAGGAACTACTTCATGAGGTCTCCTCTTATCTGAATATGAGAGCATTAACTTGTTTACAACACTTAAGACACATGTGTCCCACAACATGGTTCTCTTTTCTTCTAAAATATACATTTGATTAATCAATTTATTCCACAAAATAAAACTTTGTTTACCTTTCAAAGACGATCAAGACAGCATCAAGTACGGAGAACATGTTCACTAATTCTATATTGTTACTGTTTAACTGATTTACGCTACGATAATCTTAAAATTTTTTCATAAAGAAATATACTAATATATTAAAAATAAATTATCGCTTACTTATTTTTATTTATAGTCAAACATCCAGTAACATTAATATCCTTGCTCGTATATGATGCTGGATTGGTTCCAGTTATCCCAATAGACACGTAGAAATTACGAATATTTATACATTACTTATCATAAAATGATAAGTAATGTATAAAATGATAAGTAATGATATCAGAAAAAATATTTGCATACGTTAACAGACTAAAAGAATATAATATAAACTCTCAATAAGAAAAATAGAGAAGAGTTCAGAGTTCCCGCCAAGACAGAGGTGACAGACGTACACACCTGACCTCTCTTATTATCTCTGGTAATTACAGTAATTAATTACACGTTACACTGCAAATGTTGTTTATTTAATATCGGAATGTTACTCACGTCTTTATATTTTGTAATTATATATATATATGACTGTAAATATCTTATTTCTTCATGACACAAGGCTGCTACTTCCCATGACCCTCAGGGAAGGTTCCGTGACGCTGGTGAGGGGCTCTTGATCTAGGGAATTGGATCTCTGCTCCAGTTTCCTGAACTGAACCTGAATACCTTTCATCTCCCCCCCCCCACATGCGCTGTATAATCCTACGGGTTTAGCGCTACCCCATGATTATATAATTATAAAATACTCCCCATGACTTGTCACTGTTAAATAGGTCTATATAGGTACAACTACACATTAATACAGTTTCAGAAATTATCATACATAAGTAACATATGTGTAAATTACCTAGGATAACTCCTCAAAAAGTCAAAGTGACTTATTTCCATTGGGGTCCTTGTTGATTCGCTGTTGTCACTTTTGTTGCTTCACTGTTGTCTGGTGTCACCCTTGTTGGTTCACAATTGTCTAGTGTCATTGTTGCCGGTTCAGTGTTGTCTGGTGTCATTGCTGTTGGTTCGGTGTTAAAAAAAGATTTTGTTTGATTTTTTAAGTTCGGAAGAGTTAGCCACCCAGAACTAACTCCGGGGTTGTCTGCCTTATTTTCATTGTGGTCCTTAAACCTTGTCCCTCAGGATGCGACCCACAACCAGGTACCTACTTACTTACTAGGTGAACGGGGACAGCAGGTGTAAGGAAACACGCCAAATGTTTCCAACCTTGCTAGGGATCGAGCCACGGACTTGCGTATGAGGTGAGAGCGTTGTCTACCTGATCACCAGGTTCACTGTTGTCGGGCGTCATTGTAGTTGTGCAAGAAAGGTATAAAATACCGACAATATGAAAGTTAAGACACATGTGCAACATCTGGATATCTTTATTGTAGACGTTTCGCCATCCAGTGGCTTTATCAATACAGATTCTAGGACATAACAGGAAGACAGTAGAACTATATACAAAAGATGAGGTAATCAGTCCCTCGGCCTTGGAGTTAGTGTTCACAGCATCGTGGTGGAGGAGAGTCTGGAGCAAAGGCAAGAAGACTTGCGTTTATATACGCGTCAGTGGAAGGGACGGGCAGCAGATGAGGGCAGTCACTGGTAGGCGGGATTCCCCAGTGGAAGTAGGTCCTTCCCAAAGAGATGGGTTAGTTGCAGCAGCCGTGAAGAAGGTCTTGTAGATGTCCTCTGAACCAAGATTCCATGATGCTGCAGTGTCTGACAAGTTGTGCAAGAAAGGTATAAAATACCGACAATATGAAAGTTAAGACACATGTGCAACATCTGGATATCTTTATTGTAGACGTTTCGCCATCCAGTGGCTTTATCAATACAGATTCTAGGACATAACAGGAAGACAGTAGAACTATATACAAAAGATGAGGTAATCAGTCCCTCGGCCTTGGAGTTAGTGTTCACAGCATCGTGGTGGAGGAGAGTCTGGAGCAAAGGCAAGAAGACTTGCGTTTATATACGCGTCAGTGGAAGGGACGGGCAGCAGATGAGGGCAGTCACTGGTAGGCGGGATTCCCCAGTGGAAGTAGGTCCTTCCCAAAGAGATGGGTTAGTTGCAGCAGCCGTGAAGAAGGTCTTGTAGATGTCCTCTGAACCAAGATTCCATGATGTTGCAGTGTCTGACAAGTTGTGCAAGAAAGGTATAAAATACCGACAATATGAAAGTTAAGACACATGTGCAACATCTGGATATCTTTATTGTAGACGTTTCGCCATCCAGTGGCTTTATCAATACAGATTCTAGGACATAACAGGAAGACAGTAGAACTATATACAAAAGATGAGGTAATCAGTCCCTCGGCCTTGGAGTTAGTGTTCACAGCATCGTGGTGGAGGAGAGTCTGGAGCAAAGGCAAGAAGACTTGCGTTTATATACGCGTCAGTGGAAGGGACGGGCAGCAGATGAGGGCAGTCACTGGTAGGCGGGATTCCCCAGTGGAAGTAGGTCCTTCCCAAAGAGATGGGTTAGTTGCAGCAGCCGTGAAGAAGGTCTTGTAGATGTCCTCTGAACCAAGATTCCATGATGTTGCAGTGTCTGACAAGTTGTGCAAGAAAGGTATAAAATACCGACAATATGAAAGTTAAGACACATGCGCAACATCTGGATATCTTTATTGTAGACGTTTCGCCATCCAGTGGCTTTATCAATACAGATTCTAGGACATAACAGGAAGACAGTAGAACTATATACAAAAGATGAGGTAATCAGTCCCTCGGCCTTGGAGTTAGTGTTCACAGCATCGTGGTGGAGGAGAGTCTGGAGCAAAGGCAAGAAGACTTGCGTTTATATACGCGTCAGTGGAAGGGACGGGCAGCAGATGAGGGCAGTCACTGGTAGGCGGGATTCCCCAGTGGAAGTAGGTCCTTCCCAAAGAGATGGGTTAGTTGCAGCAGCCGTGAAGAAGGTCTTGTAGATGTCCTCTGAACCAAGATTCCATGATGTTGCAGTGTCATGGAATCTTGGTTCAGAGGACATCTACAAGACCTTCTTCACGGCTGCTGCAACTAACC
This sequence comes from Cherax quadricarinatus, assembly GCF_038502225.1. Classification (NCBI taxonomy): domain Eukaryota; kingdom Metazoa; phylum Arthropoda; class Malacostraca; order Decapoda; family Parastacidae; genus Cherax; species Cherax quadricarinatus. The sequence continues at coordinate 8,020,299 of NC_091362.1, read as the reverse complement.
CATCTCTTTGGGAAGGACCTACTTCCACTGGGGAATCCCGCCTACCAGTGACTGCCCTCATCTGCTGCCCGTCCCTTCCACTGACGCGTATATAAACGCAAGTCTTCTTGCCTTTGCTCCAGACTCTCCTCCACCACGATGCTGTGAACACTAACTCCAAGGCCGAGGGACTGATTACCTCATCTTTTGTATATAGTTCTACTGTCTTCCTGTTATGTCCTAGAATCTGTATTGATAAAGCCACTGGATGGCGAAACGTCTACAATAAAGATATCCAGATGTTGCACATGTGTCTTAACTTTCATATTGTCGGTATTTTATACCTTTCTTGCACAACTTGTCAGACACTGCAACATCATGGAATCTTGGTTCAGAGGACATCTACAAGACCTTCTTCACGGCTGCTGCAACTAACCCATCTCTTTGGGAAGGACCTACTTCCACTGGGGAATCCCGCCTACCAGTGACTGCCCTCATCTGCTGCCCGTCCCTTCCACTGACGCGTATATAAACGCAAGTCTTCTTGCCTTTGCTCCAGACTCTCCTCCACCACGATGCTGTGAACACTAACTCCAAGGCCGAGGGACTGATTACCTCATCTTTTGTATATAGTTCTACTGTCTTCCTGTTATGTCCTAGAATCTGTATTGATAAAGCCACTGGATGGCGAAACGTCTACAATAAAGATATCCAGATGTTGCACATGTGTCTTAACTTTCATATTGTCGGTATTTTATACCTTTCTTGCACAACTTGTCAGACACTGCAACATCATGGAATCTTGGTTCAGAGGACATCTACAAGACCTTCTTCACGGCTGCTGCAACTAACCCATCTCTTTGGGAAGGACCTACTTCCACTGGGGAATCCCGCCTACCAGTGACTGCCCTCATCTGCTGCCCGTCCCTTCCACTGACGCGTATATAAACGCAAGTCTTCTTGCCTTTGCTCCAGACTCTCCTCCACCACGATGCTGTGAACACTAACTCCAAGGCCGAGGGACTGATTACCTCATCTTTTGTATATAGTTCTACTGTCTTCCTGTTATGTCCTAGAATCTGTATTGATAAAGCCACTGGATGGCGAAACGTCTACAATAAAGATATCCAGATGTTGCACATGTGTCTTAACTTTCATATTGTCGGTATTTTATACCTTTCTTGCACAACTTGTCAGACACTGCAACATCATGGAATCTTGGTTCAGAGGACATCTACAAGACCTTCTTCACGGCTGCTGCAACTAACCCATCTCTTTGGGAAGGACCTACTTCCACTGGGGAATCCCGCCTACCAGTGACTGCCCTCATCTGCTGCCCGTCCCTTCCACTGACGCGTATATAAACGCAAGTCTTCTTGCCTTTGCTCCAGACTCTCCTCCACCACGATGCTGTGAACACTAACTCCAAGGCCGAGGGACTGATTACCTCATCTTTTGTATATAGTTCTACTGTCTTCCTGTTATGTCCTAGAATCTGTATTGATAAAGCCACTGGATGGCGAAACGTCTACAATAAAGATATCCAGATGTTGCACATGTGTCTTAACTTTCATATTGTCGGTATTTTATACCTTTCTTGCACAACTTGTCAGACACTGCAACATCATGGAATCTTGGTTCAGAGGACATCTACAAGACCTTCTTCACGGCTGCTGCAACTAACCCATCTCTTTGGGAAGGACCTACTTCCACTGGGGAATCCCGCCTACCAGTGACTGCCCTCATCTGCTGCCCATCCCTTCCACTGACGCGTATATAAACGCAAGTCTTCTTGCCTTTGCTCCAGACTCTCCTCCACCACGATGCTGTGAACACTAACTCCAAGGCCGAGGGACTGATTACCTCATCTTTTGTATATAGTTCTACTGTCTTCCTGTTATGTCCTAGAATCTGTATTGATAAAGCCACTGGATGGCGAAACGTCTACAATAAAGATATCCAGATGTTGCACATGTGTCTTAACTTTCATATTGTCGGTATTTTATACCTTTCTTGCACAACTTGTCAGACACTGCAACATCATGGAATCTTGGTTCAGAGGACATCTACAAGACCTTCTTCACGGCTGCTGCAACTAACCCATCTCTTTGGGAAGGACCTACTTCCACTGGGGAATCCCGCCTACCAGTGACTGCCCTCATCTGCTGCCCGTCCCTTCCACTGACGCGTATATAAACGCAAGTCTTCTTGCCTTTGCTCCAGACTCTCCTCCACCACGATGCTGTGAACACTAACTCCAAGGCCGAGGGACTGATTACCTCATCTTTTGTATATAGTTCTACTGTCTTCCTGTTATGTCCTAGAATCTGTATTGATAAAGCCACTGGATGGCGAAACGTCTACAATAAAGATATCCAGATGTTGCACATGTGTCTTAACTCTCATTGTAGTTGGTTGAGTAACGTCTGTTGTTGGTTCATTGTTGTCTGGTGCCATTGTTGCTGGTTCACCGTTGTTGGTTCACTGTTGTTGGCTGAGTAACCTCTGGTTT